>NC_056750.1:804823081-805123081 GCF_019279795.1 Protopterus annectens | reverse complement strand
GGTTATTATCTCTCATACCCTAGAATCGGTGGTAATGATTAGCCAGGCAGAAGGGTACAAAGAGAAACGACCCCCAACCGCTTCCAGAGGAAAGCAGTTGGGCCGCTCTTCAGGAACGCTGGTAGGACTGACCAGAGAAAGAATCTCTGGAATCCTGGTTACGTGGATCTCCTCTGCCCCGAAAGAGGTATCCTCCATATGAGCTTCCCCCTCTGCCTCTGGGGAAAACTCGGCTTGTGTGTCACGGAAAGAACCTTGAGACTTTTTGTGCCACATCTTCCCACTCTTCTGGTTTCTGGAGAAAGCCCGTTGAGGAGAAGAATAACGGACATCCACAGCAGAAATGGTCTTACCGTCCTGTTCACATCTAGCCAGTGTGTCTTTTACCTTAGGTCCAAATAATGAAGAGGCTTCAATGGAAGCATTCAGAAAGGAAGCCTTGAAGGGTTCCGCAAAATCACACAAGTGCATCCAAGCATGCCATCTCATGACTATACCCTGCACCCGCTGCTCTAGCTGCTCCTTCTGACTAATGAGAAATCAGACGCATTGAGGAGTTAGAGATCGATTTAAAGGTGGCTAACTGTGAGGCCACTTTGCGCCAGACCTCATCAGACACAGCTCCGGCCAAAGTTTCAGAGAGCTCAGAAATCAAGTCTCTTTGAAGCCTGGTAAAATGTGCCATATAATTCAGGGACCTGATTGCAAAGGTCGCTGATGCAAAAGTATGCTTCCCTAATCTGTCCAGCGCCTGGGACTCTTTGTTGGGCGGGTGGACAGTCTGGCTTTCTTCTGCCAGATCCCTTTTTGTTGCAGCCGCCACCACCAAGTCATCTACAGGAAGACCTTTGGACCAGTTAGGATCACTATCTGGAGGGGACAGGATTTTATCTGGTCTACGGGGAATGGCGTAAACGGTGTTAGAAGCCTTCCATGCATGCTGTACGATGAGCCGGGCAAGGTCATCAGCCCCAGGAGGTAGGGGGGCTGGGCACAAAAGGCCTGCAGGAACACAGACTCTTCAGAGGTCACGTTAGAGGGCCGCCATTCACCTCTCTGCCTAAGTATTTTGAGGATATCTTCAAAGGATACCTCAGAGGGTGACTGAGGGGACCCTTCCCCATCATCAAAGTCTGTGTGTTCTGTGAGGGACTCCTCTGGGGAATCCACGTGCTTCCTCTTACACGAACTCTTGCGATGAACTTCCTCATGGGGAGAATCTGAGGAAGACGGCATAAAAGGGGCCTCCTGTGGGTGTGTGTCCTGTGGCCCTTGTGCCAGGTGTCCACCAGGGGTGGCTTGTGTAAATTGCAGTCCAGAGGAGGAAAGGGGTTACTGATAGCACAGGATCGCCAACAGACACAAGAGCCTTCTCCATGAGTTGGAAGGCTGGTCCACCCGAGGAGGTCACAACTCGCTCAAGCAAATCAGCCCACCAACTCTGAGTCCCTTGATGGCTGTGAAAAACAGGAGTACGTATGCCACAGCTGGCATCTTGAGCAGTGGCTGGAGTGACAAGTCTCTCCTGCCACAAAGGCAACTGCGGCTCCTTAGTGAGGTCCATGAAAGGAGCCGAAGTGAGGGAAGTCTGTGCTACAGCAAGGGGCTTCAAAGGCAATGAAGGAGGAGAACAGATAGGGGTCTTTGGAGAAGGGTGTTCACCACCAAAGGAAGAGTAGGTCCTGGAGGGTTGGATATCTCTGGCCAAAAGCAATGGTCCTACTAGAACTAATAAAACCAATAATACTGAAACCACATTGGACTGGATTCTTACTAATACTCCCTTGCAAACCTACAACACAGGCATCCTTCCAGATGACCTTAGTGACCACTCTATAACCTACATCATTAGATACAAAACTAACCTAACCTTACCTACCACATATAAAACTCTACGTACAAAAAAACATTTTAACTCTGCACAATTTCTAGCTGAACTAATACATTGTAATTGGGCCCCACTGAAACATCTCCCACTTAATGAAGCAGTTGAATACTTCAACTTTACATTCCTATCGATCCTAGATCATCATGCCCCAGGCCGTACCATTAGAACCAAAACAAAAACAGCACCCTGGCTAACCAAGAATACAAAGCAAAAAATTATTCTCAGAAATAAATCCTGGGATAAATGGCGGGCTACCAAAAACCAAATTGACCACCAAAACTTTAAGGAACTGAGAAACAGCACCAAAAAAGCTATTCTAACAGATAAAAATAACTATTACTTTCAACTACAGAGAAACACCATAAAAGAACCCAAAAAATTTTGGACTAGTATTAATAATCTTCTATCCCCTGGCCAAGCAATCACACCAAACCCTCAGGATTCTGACCCAGATAATCACACACAAATAGCCAATGACTTCAACTCTTTCTTCACCAATGCCATCCAAACTCTTGCAAACCACCTTTCTCCTGACACTACTAAACTACTCTCACCTAGTTCAAAAACTACTCTTCCTCCCCTTCACCTACAACCTGTATCTACCTCCTATATCCAATCTCTACTCCAAAAACTTAAACCTACCACCCTATCTGCCGACAAGCTTCCTGCAGAGTACCTGCAAATAGGAGCTAAAGCCACTGCCTATCCCATTTCTATCCTAATAAATAGATCTATAAAGGAGGGTATTGTCCCTTCTATCTGGAAAATATCCCATATCATTCCCTTCACAAAGGGGCAAATCTAATGACTTCTCTAACTTTCACCCATAGCACTATTATCACCTATAGCTAAAATCATGGAAAAATGTATCCATAAACAACTACTAAACCACCTTCTCCATAATAACCTACTTGCCAATAGTCAACATGGATTCAGACCTTCCCACAGCACCACTACTGCATTACTCTCCTTTACCAACTCCATCAACTATAACCGCAACATCAATAAACTCTCATCTTCTCTCTTCATTGACCTATCAAAAGCCTTTGATATGGTTAATCATAAACTTCTTCTGTACATACTAAAATCTCAAGCACTAGATCCCTCCTCCTTAACTTGGTTTACTTCTTATCTTGAAAATCGTCAGCAAGCAGTACTCTGGAAAAGTTCACTATCTACCCTCCTTCCTATTTCTATAGGAGTACCTCAAGGGTCTATCTTAGGCCGACTTCTATTTTCTATCTTTATTAATGACCTCCATTCAGCTATACCTAACACCACTTGCATACAATATGCAGACGATTCCACTATAATCTGTACTGCTTCTTCTCAAACAGAACTTCAACCTCTCACCCAAGAAACCTTTACCACTGTTGAAAAGTGGTTCTCTGACCGTTGTCTACTCCTTAACCCCAAAAAAACCAAATTACTACTGTTTGCACCTACCCGCAAAACTACTTCCCTAAACTTCTCTATTACTTCCACTGACAACACTCAGATTACTCCTGATTCTTCTACAAAACTACTAGGTATTACTATTGACAATAATCTTAATTTTGACTGCCACATCAATAACACAATAAAAGTAGTTAACAAAAAGATTGGATCCCTTTACAGAATCAAATCCTTCCTTACACCTGAAGCCCGGACCACCTTAGCTCAATCTCACCTCCTCTCTACCCTTCTATATGCTTCCCCTATTTACACAAATCTCTCTAAATGTAACCTTAAGAAACTTGCTTCATCTTACCATAATATTGCTCGATTTGCCACAGGATCGCAGTTTAGAACTCACCAATGTCTGAACTTAAAACAACTAAACTGGCTTGAACTTCCTAACAAACTTACTTATCAACAGCTCTCAATAGCTCACAACATTCTATATCAACCATCCAAAACACCAATACTCTCTAACCTCCTTACTCCCTACAACAATCTGAAACAACTACGATCTTCAAATAAACTACTAGTTAATAGTACCAAACCCAATAATGCTGCAGGAGATTGTCTTTTTTCCAACTCAGTTGGCAAAATGTGGAACAAACTTCCACTTAATATCTCATCTTTGTCCACTCTTCCACTCTTTAAAAACAACTGAAAATCCATCTTAATAAACACTGGCTTTGCTCCTGTACCAATCCTGATTAACCTTTCTTCCTCCTTTCCTCTACCTCAATATTTTCTTCTCACTATAACACATCCTGACTGATCCCCATGGACATAATATCCTTGTAAATACAACTTATCTCATATATACTATGGGAAGAAAAAAAAAAAAAAAAAAAAATTTATGACTATGTATTATTTTAGACTACGGGATGATATTATAAATTGCGTACTGCAATTATTTGTTTTGTTTTGATATGTGTATCTTCTATGTATTTTTTCTGTATTCCCCTTACTTGTTATAACCTTTGGAGCTTTTCTCCCCGGGCCTCCACTGAAAATGGACATATATCCAGCTGGACTAGCCCGGTCAACAAATGTAAAATAAAAAATAAATAAATAAATAAATAAATTGATCCACAAGACGCACCACATCATGTTCCGAGAGGCTTCTAGTGGATCTCATGGACATAGCTGAAGGGGAGTCAGGTCTATCCAAGGATGAAGGAAACTCGGTGCCCACAAAGGGGTCTTTGCATGGTGCTAAAATAGGCGTCTGCACCGAGAACAACAGAGCTGTTAAGGCTGGTACTACTGGTGTCTGCACCGAAGAGATCATCTGTGCCGAAGGTAAGGTCTGCACTGATGAGGTCAGTGCCGAATTGGTAGTTGGCACTATGGTAGGTGCCGAAAGAGTCTGTGCGAAAAACGAGGTGGTGGGTACTGAGAGGATAGTCGGTGCCATGTAAATTGTCGGAGTCGAAGCAGGAGAGGGCATCGGCGCCGAAAAGGTCTGCATTGAAGAAAAAGTCAGTGCCGGTTATGAAGTCTGAACTGAGGGGCCCCTTGGTTCAGATGAGGTGTAGGGCACAATATTCGGTGCCGAAGTAACGGATGGTGCTAAAGGCTTCGGTGCAGAAGATCTAGGCACCGAAAGCCTCACGGCCGAGGAAGTCAAATCCGAACTAGAAAGTTTGGCCTTCTTAGGTCTCAGTTTCTGGTGGTCCCCAGCAGGAGACGACAGAAGAGATTTGGCCTTCTTGTGTTCATCTCTTTTCTTACGGGAACTAGGAGGGATTGAAGCCTCCGACCCAGAAATAGCCCCTAAAAAGGAAGATTTAAGTAGCCCCTTTAAAATTAGTTTATTTTTCCTTTCCACCAAAGTCCTGTTAGATAAGTTAGCACAAATCCCGCAAGGCGGGTCCACAGTCAAGTGAGGCACACCCAAACAGTAAACGCATAATGCATGTGCATCCGAAATAGGCAATTTATGCCCACAATCCACGCGTCTTTTAAATGCCGGACCACCTTTTTTCTCTGCCATGATAGGAAGGAGGAAAAAAGGAAGTAAGAAGGTACCAACAATGGTACGAGAAATACCCGAAGGTAAAGCAAAAAAAGGCTTTACCAATGATGGAAAAGTAGTTACCTCACAGCAAGAAAGTAGGGCTATAAAAAAATAAAATAGAGTCGTTAGATGCGATAGGGTAAGAGATAACTATTTAACAAGATTTGAACTGAGAACTGTAATAAGATTACGTATTATCAAAGAAAGTTTTACTTAGCTCAAGAGAAGTGGCTTGACAAGACTGAATGGCGATGCGGCAAACGAAATCTGTGGTAACAGGGAGAGGGGAATTGTGGGTAAGAGTTTAGCTCGAGAGTTTGTGGCTGTCATGAGCTTGGAAGATGGTCGGCTCGGTTCCGAGGTCGGAACCGATAACCCAGGTGTAAGGAATGAATGAGGATTAACAATATTAGATGGATTGTTCTGAACCTGCTTACCATCACAAAGAGACCTTTTTATTGTGTTGCCTATTAAAACCATTACTTAGCTGTTTCCTGCTGGCATAGTGATCTGTACTACTTTCCTGAACTACGCCACTTAGCACCGCACTGATGTGTATGACAACTATTTAACAGCAGTGGGCATTTCATCTTCTCAGCACAGTAACTTCAGCTCACACTGGTTTCTGGCATATCCTGCATTATACTACCATCCTAGATACCTTAACAGTTACACTGATATTAATATACTCTGGTGCTCCCCCCAGTTTTTTTTTTTTTTTTTAACACCTTTACTGAATTATCACTTGTGACATAGGCAAATTTACATTTATATAAAAGTAATCAAACTGTATTAACAAATTCACATTTACAAACATTATACTTCACATATATTTGCTATACATCATATAACTTAAGCAACATTACATAAATTATTCAATTTCTGCCTTTTTAAATACCTTTATTAAACCATTTCTTATCATACAGGCAATCACACATTTACATAAATGAAAACAAACCACACCAACACAATCCTACTTGCAAGCATTTTACATCACAAACCATACTGACACACTCCCAGTTGCAAACATTATACATCACTTATAATCTACCCAATCATTTTAGTCAAACATTACATAGCTCATTTAAGTCCTGCCTTCTTTTAAACGTCATTCCTCCCCTTTTGTAAAGATCTCAGTTCCAGTTGTTTCATCTCTGTTACTCACTACTGGTTTAGAGTTTGATTTCCATTTTCTAGTAACTGCTTTTTTGGCAGCAACATAATTACCATGTCTAGGCAATTCCGATTCTGTACCACAGCTCAGAAAAATCATCTCCCTCATCAGACCAATCTACCCATCCAGCATCTCCAACAGTGCATACCACAGGGCATCTTAAAGTCCGCCAACTCACCGCACTCCCACAAAATATGCCCCCAGTTACCTCTTTCTTCCCCACCACACATCCAACATTTGCAGTCTACCTGAGGAAAATTCTCTGCAGTCTACTTGGGGTTATCTATGTAAAGCTTTCCAGGCAGAAATACTCAATCTTCTAGATTCTGTTGCACATTTGGGAGACATACATATATCCTCCCACTGTTTCTTTGTAAACTGCTTATCCAATCTCTTTTCCCAAGCCTTTATAACCTCTTCTGATTAATTCTTATAGTTATTATGCAATATTGTATATGCTCTACTAGTTATTCCTTTTTTAATGTCAGCTTCTGTTCTAGATTCTACAAAAAACTCTGCCAGTGCTGGTCTTTCATTTAGGACCCCCCCCTCCACATTTCTTTCTCTTTGCCTTCCCTATCAATGACTGATATCAGAGTAATCTTTAACCTGCAGTCCAAATAAATCCTTGGCAGCTTCCCATTCTATCATCTTTTCTTCTATAGTAATTTGTTCCTAATACCTTGATTCCTTTGCCAGTTTTCTCCAATAAATTCCAGCCCCCTCTTACCTACTTGTCCGTATCCCTAATTGCAGTCATCCTTATTGGCAGAATCTCCATTCTCCATTCCCATGTTGGCTTCATTCTTGGGATACTTTCTGCTACTTTATTGATATAATATTCTGTATGGTTATTGATATTTTCCTTAAAGGCCTGCATCCAAAATCCCAGTCTCTGCTCGTTTCTTGAGCTTCCCCCTGATTCATCATCATCATTCCTTTCCATTTTGAATTAGTTTTCTGTTTGCACTATGTATAGGTGCCTTAACTGTGTAGTTCTGAAATACCCCTTCAAATCGAGTAATCTCAATCCACCTTGTTCTACTGAATCAGCTTGTCCCACTTGACTCTTGCCGTCTTCCTCTCCCAGATAAAATCCTTCAGCTCTTTATTAACTGCTATCCACAACTTCTCCTCTGGTTGATAAAAATAAGCCTGACCTCTGTAAAACACTAATGGGACTAAAAGCATTTTAACTGCTTGTATCTTACTATCCATATCCATACAACACAGCCTCCACTTTCTTAGTTTTTGTATTATCTTTTGTTTAGTCTCTTCCCACATAGGTTTATAGGTTCATAGGTAGGTATTAAGCTATCGGCCCTGGGGCCTACACAAGCCCAGCCAAAAAGGAACCCTGGCTTTTGCCACCCAAGAAAATTATTTTCCTGTGTCACTGTCAAGCAGAGCCACAGAAGTGATCTCTGGGGTGAATTTCTTATTTCCCATCCAATCATCAAGATTTTTTTCTTGAAGAGTGCTAATGAGGAGCTTTGTCTGATATAGATAGGTAGTTTATTCCAGAGTATGGGAAATCTCTGGGACAGGAATATATCCCTCCAGCATGTTCTGTTTATTGTAGTGACAAGGTTTAGGTTCCTAGAGCGTGTAGCACGGATGGATTGGGATTTCTTTAAGTGGAGCATGTCCAACAGCTCTGGGTTTGACATAGCTTTGTATGTTTGGCAGAGATCACCTCTGAGTAGGCAATATGCGATGGAGTAAAGCTGGAGTTTTTTGAGACGGTCTGCGTAGGGCATCTGTTTCAGGCCGGTAATCCTCTTTGTGAGGTATTTCTGTGGCCTTTCCAGTTGTTGTAGATGTCTTGTGAGGTACATACCAAAAGGAGCGTTGTACTCTATAATGGGTCTAATGAGTGATGAGTAGAGGGGGAACAATGACCTCTTCTTTTCTGGATGAGAAACCTTTTGTGATGAGGTGTGCCACGTAGAAGGATTTCCTGACTACTGTGGCGATGTGATTATCAAAGGAGAGACTACTGTCCACCTGTGTCCCAAAGTCTCTTATCACATTTTCAGTGTTAAATATACTACCGCCTATGCTGCAGTTCATGGGTACAGAGTTTTTACCAAAGGGGGTGACAATGCACTTTTTGGCATTGAGCTTAAGGCCATGGCTTTGACACCAGGCATCTGTCTCAGTGAGGCCCTTTTGTAGGATGTCCACATCGTTAGGAGTTTCGATTATGGCTCGTAGTTTGCAGTCATCTGCAGTCATTCGTAAGTCAAAGACCTTCTGTGTTTGGTATCTACTTCTCTGAAGTACAGGCTAAGAGGAGAGGACCCAGGACTGAACCATGTGGTACTCCACTTGTCAATGGTCTGAAGTCGGATTTGGAGTCTGCTACTTTCACAGTGTAGGTTCTGTCAGTGAGCCAGTTGGCAACCCATCTTGTGATATAGGGATTTATACCTAGTTTAGTGAGTTTATCTATAATTTCAGAGTGGGGATGGTGTTGAAAGCCTTGGCAAGATCTAGATAGGCTGTGTGAACCACCTTACCCTCGTCTATGGCTTTGGTGACTGCTTCAAAGAAGTCTATCAGGTTTAGGAGACATGATCTGCCTTTTCCAACCCCGAACTGGGTGGGGTCCAGAGTTTGGAGATTACCAATGTCTTTGTTTATAAGTTCCATGATGATACATTCCATGGCATTGCAGACCTGGCTCATCAGGCTAATGGGGCGTTAGTTCCCGGGGTCTGTGGTGGCTCCCCCCTTGTGGAGTGGGATAACCGTCACTGTGCGCCATTCAGCAGGCACAAAGCCTGAGGTGAGGCTATGATTGAACATGGTACTTAGGTGGGGTGCCAGTTCATTCTGTAGTTCATGTAGAACACAGCCTGGGATGTTGTCTAGTCCCCATGGATGCTGCGTTCTTGGCTTTGGAGAGTGTGGTTTTTACCTGTGCAACTGTGATTACAGAAACTTTGCATTCTTCCAGTATAGAGATGGGCTCTTTACGGGGTGAGAGGGGGGGGGGTAACGTTAGCACTGAACCTATCTGCCAGGATGTTGGCAATATCAGTTGGCTCTGTATATTTAGTGCCATTGTGCTGTAACTCAGAGAAGATCTGAGTATTGCCACTGAGATTCTTGACATAGCTATAGAATGCTTTATGTTTGTCTTTAGAATTAGTGGCGATTTTGTTTTCGTAACTAGCTTTGGAAGATTTTATCAGGAATCGCAGCTTCTTACTGAGGCTGACCAGGGAGCTCCTCCACTCATGGGATTTTACTCTCTCTTGCAACAGTTTCTTCCTTCTGTTGTACAGTTTGTTTATGGCAGGGGACCACCAAATTGGCTTCCTTTTTTGGAGGATAGCATCTTGGTTCTGTTTGGGATAGCACAATCCATGTGTATAAAGTGCAATTGTGTAGGATTCAGTAGTCGTAACTGTATTGTCCATCTGCATGGGTGTCATGAAGTTCACCACTTCTGTCTTAAGAAGCATGAAGTTGGCTCTGGAGAAATTTTTTACCATGGTTTCCTTAATAGGGGGTGGGGGCAGGATGTGGATATCTAGGGTAATTAGCTTATGGTCGGATCGGACCAATTAGGCATTGACTTCAGGTGTGGAACCCTGGTCACTCATGTTGGTAATAACTAGATCTAGGATATATTTGCCCCTGGTGGGGGTGTGGATAAGTTGATCCAAGGCATTGGAGTTTATGAATTCCAAAAAGCGATGAGCGAAGGTGTTGGTACTTGAGTAATTTTCCCAGTTAATGGTGGGGTAGTTGAAATCGCCCATTATTAGGGTGTTTGGTTGAACCCTAATATTTTCCAGTACATCAAGAAAAGAGTGGGAATCCTGGGGCATGGTGGGGGATCTGTAGCAAGCTACAATTTGGATTGCAGTTTTGAGTTGCACTTGGATAACCTCGGCTGCATTATGCTGAGCAACTAGCCTGGAGGTGTGGATATCCTTAATGAATATGGACACACCTCTGCCTTTGGTTTTCCGGTCCAGGTTACACGGCCAAAAAGTGTGGTATGAGTTATAGCCTGGTAGTGCAGGGGTGCTCTCTGGAGCCTTGAAACCAGGTCTCAGTCACTGCACAGATATCGATGTTCTCCATTTTAAGGAGTGCCTCGAGTGAGTGCATTTTGAGATTTGGACTTCTAGCATTGAGTAGCATAACCCTCAGTTTTTGCTTGCCTGTTCCTGTTACGGTGGTGAATTTGTCATTTGAACCTTGCCTAAAAAGGCACTACAGGGGCGGCAAGAACCGTAGCCAGTATCCAGAATCCCAGGGGTGACCAGTGCAGGCCATCTCTGGCAAAGCATCATGGTCTGTCGACCATGTCATCCCAGGCAGACAGATACTGGATCCCTTTAAAATGACACCAGAAGCTTAGCCAATTGTTGAAGTCAGTTATTTTGTTGTTGTACTGCGGCATCATTCTGGGTGATGGCAGAATGCTACTCAGGGCTAGAGTCATACCTGCCTGAGCTACAAGATCGGAGATCTCTTCCATGTCTCTTTACATGTAGTCCAGGGAGGTACGTCTCAGGTCATTCACACCAACATGGACAATGACAGAGTCATATTTGTACTAGTTGTGGAGTGACCTGAGTGCGTGGGTTATGTGGCGGATCCTGGCACCCGACAGGCAGCTGCCAGTAACCTTCTCCTTGTTTAGCCTGGTGAGTGGGACATCAGTGTGCCTGAATATAGAGTCACCTATGACTAGTGTGTTGGGTACGTTGTTTTGCCTTATTGGCTGTGGTTGAGTGGCACATTGAGTCTGTGGTCTATGTGTCATTTGGGTTGTGTTGGGAAGTGGAGGTTGCTTGCATTTCTGCTTTGGAGGTCTCTGTTGCTTGAGCAGATTATTATTGAGAGCCTCAGCGAATGTTTTTGTGTTTCTATGTGTGGATTTTGGTGGTGTAGATTTAGTGAGACTAGGTGATGAGTGTGGTATGGTGCAAGTGTTTACCTTCTCCTCTTGACTGTCAAGTTCAGTCTTGGTTGGAGATAGCTTTACCTCCAGTTTGGCTAGATAAGTGCATCTCTTACAGGCTGTAGTGTTGGGTGGTAGGAAGAGAGGGTTGACTGTGTACATGAGGCAATTTCTACATTGCCCCAAGATGCCCAGATTCATCAGATAGACAAGAGAGAACACTGGGAGCTGACCCTTGGAAATGCCTGAATAAAAAACATATCCTTAGCTGCCACACCAAAATCATTTTTAATCCATATGTCATTTTATCATGGCCCCATAAATATGGATACTGCTGAACCAATTCATGTGTGGGTATATAATTTACTGCTATTGCCTGTTCTGGTTTCATTAATTTTGTGCCCCCAAAAGACTTGAAACAGTCTCAAAATGTCCACAACATTGTAATGTCTCTTTCTGGTTTTGTCAGGTATAAAATAATATCATCTGCAAATACAGACTGCTATTGTTGACTACCATACTAATTATATCTTTGAATTTCTGAGTCCCTTTTTTTGCCAATGGTTCTAACTATAATGCAAATAACAAAGGGGAAAGAAGACCTGACTAATTACTCTCCTCAAGCAGAAATCATCATAGAGGACCCCACCCACTTTCATTTTCACCTCCAATCCCTCATATATCCTCCTAATCAACATTATAATTTTTCAGGAAATGCAAATGCTTGCACTGCCCTTCTTATAAGGTCCCAGCTTACTCTGTCAAATGCTTTCTCTGTATCAACACCCAACAATAGCAATGGCATTTTCTTACATTCTGCTTCCCTCTGGATCATCGCTGTTCTGTTTTTGTTGTCAAATCTTTGCCTCCCTTCCACAAAACCAGACTGATCCATATCCATCAATTCTGGTATTACTTTTCACATTCTTTTAGTCATTACAGACATGAACACTATATAATCATGGTTTAGCACTAAAATGGGCCTGTATGAAGCTGGATCTGATGGATCTTTTCCCTCTTTAGGTATTACAGTTACCACTGATTTCTTCCAAGATGTCGGTATTTCTCCTCTTCCTAAAATATTGTTAAATAAAATCTTCCAGATTTTTATCATTTTTTTCCCTCTTATCTTCCAAACTTCCACAGGAATATCATTATTCCTGGGGACTTTCCTGTAGATTGGTTATACATCACCATTTTTATGTCCTTCTCCTATCCTGTTAGTAATTAAGCCTCATCTACCTCTAACATTGGCATATTTAATCCTTCCATAAACACTTCCAATAGTATCTTTTCTTTATTTCCATATTTATCTGCTTTATACAGACTTTCACAGAACTTCCCAAATATTTCAAGTATCTCTACAGGACCTCTTGTTACTTTCCTTGTTATAGGCTCCCTAGGCCTGGTGACAGCCCCTTCTACTCTCTTTTGCCAGAGTCGTTGTGCTAAACGTTTTTGTGCTCTACTGTTATCAAAAAACAGTTGCTTAACAGCAATCTTTCTAAACTCGTGTTTATTATTGAAGTAATCCCTTACTTTCTGCTTAGCATTCTGTAGTTGATCCTCTTCTTGTTCTCTGAGATTCTCCCTCTTCTGCAATACTTTAACATTTGTCAGTCCATCCAAATAATTTTTGTAACTTCTTAAGTATACCTCCCTTTCTTTTATTTCATCCCCAATTTTAACCCCCCCCCCTTAATTTTATCTCCCTCCCTAGCTATATTTTCACAAGTAATTTTTATAGAATAGTTCCTGAATAATCTCCACTACCCATTCCTTAAATTCCTCTTTTCAACAGATAGGTGGGAAAGTGCCAGTGTCTCATTTTTATTTAAATACCCTGTTTTTATTTCAGTTATTATTGGCGCATGACCTGAAAGTTACTGGGTGTGTATCAACCTTTAAATGCACATGTTCCTGTAAAATGTAAATTCTATCTAGCCTAGTACAATTTTTATATTATTTATTATTATTTATTTTACCAGGGTAAGTCCAACTGGACATCATGTGTCCTTTTTCAGTGGAGTCCTGGGAGAAAAGCTCCAAAGAAATAACAGTGTACATACATGCTTTAGATAACAATAAAACTGCCATACAAGATAAGAGAAACAATGATGTACAAAAAACAATTATGTAGAACAATAAGATCCTCAGGAGTTATTTACAGTATATACAAGAAGTACATTTCAGGCAAGAGTATAATGTATGTATTAAAGGCTTCAATGGGTCACTTACATATGGAAAATTGGGTCTTCAAGGGGGGTCTTTGCAGTTGTAGAGAGGGTTAGTATTGAGGTGCAATTTAAGAAGGCCTTTAAAGGTGCCTGTGTGACTTTGTAGCCTGAGTTCAGGTGGGAGGGTGTTCCATGCTTTGGCAACATCATGGGAGAATAAGGCCTCCTCAGAACTGTTATTGAATGGATTAACTTCAATCAGGTTTTTGATACGTGAATGTAGCTCCCTTTTAGGGTTGTGAAAGTTTAGCATGTCGGCAAGGGTAAGGCACTTCCCCGGATAGAAGAGAATTTGATGGGCTATGATCAGTTGGTGGTAGCATAGGAGGTTTGGAAATTCTAACCAGTGCAGTTTAGTTAGGGATAGGCAATGGTGGGAATGTGATCTATTATTGGCAGCAAACCTAGCTATTTTATTGTAGCATGTAGAGAGTTTGTTCAGGTTGGTTTTGTTAATATTGGTGAGAACTGGAGAGGCATAAAGTAGTGTTGATAAGAGATGAGTTCTGGCTATTGTTTTTCTAGTCTCAGGGGCTAGGAATAGTTTGCAATGATATAGGCAACCTAGTTTTTTATGGACTTTAGAGATAGTTTGGGATATGTGCTTGTTGTATTTAAGTTGGTGATCAATAGTGATGCCTAAGAGATTAGCCTCAGTTACTGGAGTGATGAGGATGCCATTGGTAGACATGATGGTAAAGGTGGCGTTGCAGTGTTTGGTTGGGTGGAATAGTATTAGCTGTGTTTTTTGGGGGGTTAGTATTAGTTGGTAGTTGTTTAGCCAGTTTTCTACCTCAGTGAAGGATTTCTAGGCTTTACTTTGAAGTAATTGGATGTTTGTTGCTGGGCAGATTAGGGTAGTGTCATCCGCATACTGGACAATGTTGGCTTTAGTGGTAGCTAGGTGGAGATTATTTGTAAATATGTTAAAGAGAAGGGGGCCAAGGATTGAACCTTGTGGGACACCACATGTGACAGGGAGTGGGGGGGGATAGGGAGTTGCCCCATTTGACAGATTGTGACCGGTTGTTTAGGTAACTGTTAAACCATTGTAGAGTGAGGTCATTAAGGTTGAGTTCTGCTAGACAGGTGAGGAGTTTGTTATGGGAAACTGTATCAAATGCCTTGGATAGGTCTAAGAAGGTGGTAGAGACCAGCTTTCCTTGGTTCCTGTGCAAGTTTATGGTATTGGAAAAGTTAATTAGGGCAGTGTTGGTGCTATGGGAAGGTTTGAATCCATGCTGGGTTTCAGTTAGAAGGTTGTTGGTTAGCAGGTGGGTAAGGAGTTGGTGGTGGATACATTTTTCTAGAATTTCTGAGAGAGGTGATAGGATTGCAATGGGATGGCAGTTGGAGAGGCCAGTAGATGGACCTCCCTTGTGGAGGGGGATGATATATGAGGTTTTCCATAATGAAGCAATAGTATGCAGGGTGATAGATCTGTTACTAAGTAGGGAGACGGGATAGGCGATGGCCTTGGATGCAATTTGTAGATATTTAGCTGGAAGACTGTCGGCAGCTAGGGTGGTAGGTCTGAGTTTAGCTAAGAGATTTTGAATGATAGATGTTGGTACTGGGGTGAGTGTGAAGGGGGTGGAGTTAGTCTGGTAGTTTAAGGGTTGAGGTTGGGTCGTGGGTGATATTGCACTTACCAGGTTCAGTACTGAAGAGGAAAAGTAGTTATTGAAACTAGAGGCTATATGTGAATCAATACCTGTGATATCTGGGGGTGGTGTGGTGACTTTTCCCGGCTGGAGGATGTTGTGCACTGCAGCCCAGAATTTCTGTGGGTTATTGTTATGTTTCCTTTGTAGGGAAATATAGTGGTTTATCTTGTCCAGCCTGACCTGTTTTTTTGCTTGATTTCTGAGCTCAGCAAAGCTTTGCCTAGTTTCGGTAGTTTTGTATTTTTGCCAAGTTAACCAAGCTTGGTCTCTAGTCTTGAGTAAGATTTTAGTGGCTTTGTTTAACCAGGGAGCAGGGTTACTTCGCAATCTTATTGTTTTTCAGTGGGGCTAGTTGGTTTAAAATCCCTAGGAATTTGGCATTAAAGTATTCTACTGCAATATCCAGGGGAAGTGTTTTTACGGGAGCCCAGTCACAGGATTTTAGGTCTTCTGAGAATTGTTCTGGGGAGAAGTTTTTGTGGGAGCGGATTTGTAAGAGAGCGGGGGTGTTGGTAGATTTTAGTTTGTGCTGAAGGAAAAAGGTTGGGTTATGGTCATTGAGGGAATCAGGTAGTATCCCAGATAGGTGGTCAGTATTGGGCTGGTTAGTCAGGATCCAGTCTAAGGTGGATTCACGTTTGGTGGTTTTGTCAATTCTTGTGGGTGAGTGTATGAGTTCTACGAAATTATATAGATTTATGTGGTTGGTAGCTATGGGTGAGTGTATGGTGTTCCAGTCTATGTTGACATCACCTAGGAGTACAGTTTTTTGGGACAGGGACTGGGAAGCCCAGTGGAGTATAGATTCTAGTGTCTTAATGTTGTCTCTTGGTAGGTTTAGTTCTTTGTATTAATTTAGTAGGATTTTGGTGAATAGAGTCTCGGCAGTGTTGAAATCTGGGGTTTCTTTTTGAAGTAGCTGGACTTTTAAATTGGATTTGTAAAGAAGGACAATGCTACCACCTTTTCTGTGAGGTCTGTCTACTCAATATATTGAAACCAGGTTGAGTTATGAAGTTATCTTTAATGTGGGGTTTAAGCCATGTTTCTGTAATCACTATAATATCTGGGTTATATACAGAGATGGCTCCATGTAACTGTTCTATTTATGATACTGCGAATGTTTAGGTTTAGTATAAGTATATCAATGGATTTGTGTTTAAATGGGAGATTGGGATCAGGTGTGGTATGGGTGTTGTTTGTTGGGCCAGGGTTGGGGTGAATATCACCTCCTAGGAGTAGCTGAGCTGCAATGCTGGTGATGACTTTAAGGTAGAATATAGTTAGGAAGTGGTATTTGAGGCGAAGGTGTTTTTTAGATTGTGAAGTATAATGGATAGGAGAGGTGAGTTGAAAGCTTAAAGGGTAATAGATAATTAGTTGTGTGTTTGCAGGTATGGAGGGATTGTTTGTGTTGTATGGTAGGGTGGGTGATTTGATACAGTACATGGTGTTAGGTTGGTGGTGATAAGTGGTAATGATGGAGATAAAGTAAAGACAGATGGATAGAGAAGGCAAGAGTAATGGGATTATATGGTTGTGGGAGAGTGGTGTTGGTAACATGGTAATTTAGTTCTTTGTGTTAGAGGGCTGTGGAAGGTTGTAGAAGGAGAGGAGTATGAAGTTTTGTGGTTAGAATAGCGGGTGTTTTGGGTTTGATGGAGTGAGAGTGTGACTTAATTTTAATTACATGCAGTATAACAAAATCTTTTAAAGTTATACAATAACAACGTCAGGCAGAACTTGGGGAATAATATGTAAATTCACTCCAAACACATATTTCCATCTTCACAGCTTCCATGCCAAACATTTTAATACATTTCTTCAAATATCTACCTTCCTTTGTTATACTTTCCCTTCTGGGCCCCCCAGACACATCTTCACTGTTGCAAACCAAATTCCAGTCTCCACCTAGAAGTAATATTCCTTACTGAAAGTTGACTTTCTCCCAGAAATTTCTTAAGCTCTATTATAGCAGTTTTTGAGGGATATAAATATATGCTAGTGTAATCCTCATCCATTGCAATAGTCCCTTACCACCACAAATCTGCCAGTTATCTTTTCATCCTCTTCTATCAGTATTGGAGATCCTCTTGTAGGTAATACAAGTACTCTTTTCCTTTATCCCAGGTATTCCACTGAATAACCATCCTGAAAACCTTTCTTTATAAAATTCACATGTTCAGTTCTTTCAAAGTGAATCTCCTGTAACAATCCACTTGCACTGTACATATTTTTAATATAGTTCACCATTCTTTCTTTTTTGTATTTATCTGTGTGATCATTGACATTTAAAGACATTAGTGAAAGCATCATTATATTAAAAAGTTATTATTTCCATCTTTTATATACACTTTTTTTGTTAAATGTCTAGTTCCAGCTTTTACGTTACATGCATACACTGTTTGGTAGGTTGAACTTTTATATATTTGTTTTCTGACATTCATTTCAGCCTATATCACATTTTACAAAATGTTTTGTTTTATTGAAAGCCCTTAAAAATAATACCCCCTAAAACCTATTAATGCAATACTAACACAAAACTATGTACATTTTCAAATGTTGAAGTTTTAATCTGCTAATAGGAACAAATGTCCCAAACTGACAGCCACACTAACAGACTTGAGTTAACCTAAAATAAAGGATATCCATGCTATGATGCATGGTGCAGCCTGTACTTCTACTAAGTGCTAACTGCTTTTTCTCATCTTTTTAGCTCTCCCAATTGGAAAAACCTCTGAATGCTTTCAGAGAACATTATCTCCTAGCCAGTTTCTCTTTTCTTTTTCCCCCAGCCAATCACTCTCCACCAGACTGTAACCAATTTCTCTTTAACAGAGTGTCTGCATGGAGACTTGAGAACCAATTTCTCATTATCATATTGTCTCCATGCAGACATGAGAACCAGACAGTCAATTTCAGTTTGTTAGATTGTTTCCATGGAGACACTAGGACCAGATACAAAATTGCAAACATTCATTTGCTTGAAAAATGCTTCATAATATTGAATATTCATTTTCATTTACTTGCTTAATTTAAAATGGGTTACTAAATTAATCTAAGGTCTTTAATCCAGTCATTCCCCCATGCAAAAATAAGAAAAAAAACACCTACATTTTTCTTTTATCATGCTCCTTTAACCATGTTTTTTTTTTCATTGCAGTGCCTATATTTCCTACAACTGAACAAGAAAGAGAGAAGGGAGAAGAAAGGGGCAAAAAAAGAATTGCAGCACCTACTGACAATTCCCATTACACTTACAAATAAATGATTAAACTTTACTTTATAGCATGCAAAGAAAACCATACACCACAAAAACAGTAGTATTAAGAAAGAAAATTATTTCTTTACATACAGTTAACTTTCTTCCCTCTGCTTCTCTCTCTAAAGCATTTTTCTGAACATTAATGACATGAAGTAGGGTGTATACGTTAGAGTCCCCCACAAGTCCAACAAATTCTGAAAAAGTGCACTATTTCTGTATTTTGCTTGTTCTGTCATATTTCACAAATATAATTATTGCATTGTAATCCCACATTAAGCTACTGATTTTATTACTGTTCATCACCATCTCCCAAATCCTATCACTACTTCATTTCCAACTCCTCCTTTCATTCTCTCAAACATTTTGCTTTGAAACATTGGAAAAGATTTCACTGGCACAGTCTCTCTCTCTCTCTCTCTCTCTCTCTCTCTCTCTCTCTCTCACTCTCTCTCTCTCTGTGGTCTTTTTTACCAAAAGAACAAGCAGAATCTCCTATTTCACAGCTCACTTTTTGTTGGACAAACTTTTGTATTTCCTCCTTGGCATGAACTTCATCATAAAATGAGTTTGACCCTATATGGAAGAATACATTGAAGACAGCTGGGTACAGCAGTTTGAATCTCACACCTGCATCTTGACATACCCTGAATAGTGGAATGAACTTACTCGTCTTCTGCCTGGTGTACGATGAGTAATCATTCTCCACAAATACTCTGCTGTCTCCCACTTTTAGTATTTTGTCCTTCTGTCACAGTTTTGTCAGAATCAACCCCTTCTGTTGGTAGGATTGCATCTTTACTATTAAAGGTCTATGTTGCTTTCTCATAGCCAGGTTTGCAGCATATACACAATGTGCCCTTTCAACCAACAAATCTTGCAGTGGAATACCAGTCCAGTTACATATGTGTGCTTTCATAAAATTAATGCAGTCTGTTCCCTTCCAGCTTTTCTGATACAGATGAAAATCTCAGGTTTTCCCCATGTGTTCTGCCCTCTAAATTCTATTATTTTTTGAAACATCTCTTCCTGAGCAGTCTCATATTTAGCTACCCTTCTCTTCATTCAGCCTCTGATTTTTGCAGCTTTATCACCTCATCTGAATATCTATTTAAAGCTGCTTCCATTTTTCCAGCTTTTTGTTATTTCTGTTGATATACTCCATCAGTGTTTTGTTTGTTTTGACCAGATCTGTGTGCAGTTGTCTTGCATCTTCCTGTAGGTTACTGAAGGTCATCTGGAGGTTGCATTTATTTTTGATGAGCAGCAGCATAACTTTCCCCAGTCAGCGTTTCTTCCTCACGTTTTTGTAGCCAATTTTTTTCCAGGTGCTTTGTAGTTCTTTTTCCTGGCATCCAGGCAGTAAACTTTACTATCCAGTTACTGAAATTAACCCATAAACACAAAAGTCTACTGGCCTTCTCTGTTGAGTTTCTGTTTTCACAATGGAAGAACTAAAGTTAAGCTGTCATTCAATGTGCAGCCATCTTGGAAGCCTCTCATGCTCCCTCCAGTTACAATGACTTGTGTTCCCTATTCAACTGACAGACTTCGCTGTGCTGACTACTTTTTCCTCCTTCCACGGCCTGTCTTATGAAGAGCAGTACAATACAGTGACCATTGTACTGGTGTCCTGTTCTGTTCACTTATTATTCTTTCAGTGATGCTGATTTGTTTTCTCTATTTTTTCTCATAGTAACAGCCATGGAGTAAACAGTGTTCACTGCTTCAACCACAAATGAACGTACCTGCCTCTACTCAAGGAGACAATGATCATCCTGTCGAAAGCAAACTGAACACCTTGCTGGTGGCTTACTGTGCTGTTTCACCAGTGGGTGGCACAGACTCCTCATAGGATTGTGTCACAGAGGGCCCCCCCCGTAGGTCACTAGGTGCAAGGTCAGGTTACTGGTTACGACTGAGGTGGGCCAATCACTAGATGCCCATACTGACATCATGATTCACTTCCTCATGGGAATGATACAGCTGGGTAACCACCTAGCCCTGACCATCGGGGCATCTGTGGTGGAGCCCACCCCTGTTGTCAGCCACAAAGGTGAAGAACTTCTGGAGGTTCACCTCTGGGATGGCTTGACTGGTTGTCCTCACATCCTATCCCCCATCATCGTGTACTTCTTCATTGTGTATGCAGTTATCCATTACAGCCCCTCCTTTTTGTGACATTACCTCTCATGTCAGTTTTTGTATGCATTATGTGCATGTTTGTGCCTTCTACTGTCTTCCCTTATACCTTCTTTTCTACTCAACAATTCATCTAGGCTTACTTTTCCTCAGAAAACAATAAAAGGACAACTGTCCAACACTCTTCTTCCCTCATCCCTATAGCACTCTTCGCTCTTTTGTCCCTCTGTGCATTATCTGCTTGGTCTTCCCCGTTCTACAGTATCACCCCTTTTCTTTCCCTGTTTATAAAATTGACAAAGTTGACATTCTATAGCCCTTGTATAGGCTCCTAGCTGTGCTTGTGTGCCTAATAGACAGGTTGATGTATAAGTGCATGCTTGCATGCTGTCTACCTGCTGATGCTCTCTGTTAACCTGACCACTCATGTCACGGTATACTCACTGACTGCCATTTTTGCCATCATGCAAGTTCATTACATAGTACAGTCCCATCGCCACTCATGTGTTTAATCATCTGCAAGCTGTGAAACACTATTTGTCTGTGCTATTTATCATAGCACAGCTAAGATATGGCTTTTCTGAATACCCCCAAGGTCTGCTAACTGTAAATCTGTCATTGTTTATAGACTATAAATCTCACTTGGAACACTAAACATCTGAAGTCATACAGATTTCTTAAGTTTTAATTTGCTCTTGGTCACCTCTCTTCTGCTGGTGTTTCTTCCATCTGAGGATCTGGAGGTTTAATAGAAGAACTGTTAAACTGGATTTCAGATACTCTGGCTGCACAGTTAACTAAAACCATTTTATAATGTGCCTTAAGGCTACTAGATAGTGCAAAGCTCTATTATTCACAGACAGGTGTGTCTGTATATATATTATATATAGCAAAGCACAACTGGCATAACTGTTTCATTATTTTCTTTAAAGATAACAGCAGAGAATGCAGAAATTTTAGTCCTCCTTTACAGTTAAATAACAGTTGTGAAAGTTAATCTGCATCTGATAATGCACAACAGTGCATTTCTTCAAAAAGTGCCTCAAACTATGCAATACTGTTTTATGTTCTCTT
Source organism: Protopterus annectens (assembly GCF_019279795.1). Lineage (NCBI taxonomy): Eukaryota > Metazoa > Chordata > Ceratodontiformes > Protopteridae > Protopterus > Protopterus annectens. The sequence continues at coordinate 805,101,256 of NC_056750.1, read as the reverse complement.
TAGCAAGCAGCATCACAAACTAAACTGCACCAATACAGGCATCTTTTAAATAGGTGATTTTTACTTTTGTTACATCCACTTGCAGTCATATTTGTGTGTGCATATATACACACATGCATATGTGTAAACAAGGTGGTGGTGGTTATTATCCTAGTGTGTGTCTTGTTGTGTTGTTGTGTCTTTCGGCTCATCCCGGTTAGGGGTCGCCACAGCGGAACTCTGGTCCGCTAATGTTTGGTAGTGTATTTTTACGTGCTGAGTTACCAGCCCTGATGTACAACCTTCAACGAAGGCACGCCCATTCACGCATACCTCCACACAGAAGATGCTCTAGCTGAGAATCGAACGGGACAACGTCTTGCTGTGAGGCGACAACGCTACCGCAGCACCACTATCACGGTATCCTAGTGTGTGTCTAAATGTACTAAAACTAATCAAGTGCAAAGTCCGAAACGCGGCCACGTTATAAAGAGTTTATTATACAAATTAGGTAAGTGCTTTCTAGAATATTCAACTCGCTTCTTTAGACCATTAAAAACAAAAGACACACTAGCAATCTATTTAAAAACTTTTCAACCAAAGAATTCCTTGCTGTTACATTGTAACGGCTAGTACAAGCCTCCTTAAAGGTATATCACTCTAATCTGCATCATATACATATCTCAAGTGTCAAATATAAAACAGAAGACCAACAAAAAAAACATATAGAATGATTTAAAATATATAGAATTATAAGTAAAATATCCATCTTTAAAATAAAACAGATACATCCCCTGAATAAGAGGTTGTGGTATTCTCTTTACACTTAGTTTAAAACAGGTTGCCCAGTGCAGGTGGAGGTGTGTGTGTGTGTGTGTATGTGTGTGTGTGTGCGCGTATATATATATATATATATATATATATATATATATATATATAAATACATACATTCTTACATACGTACATACATACAGCTATATCCAAAGCTACTTCAATTATAACTTAACTGTAACCTTCATTTAAACAGAGGTCTGTCTTTTAGCACAAGTTTCAACAGTACGTATCCATTCAGACCCACATCACTATCTGCTCGTAACCTCACAATCCATTTAACTTCAATTACTTCAGTATAATTACATAAGTCTCCCTTCCACTGACTTACTTCCACCTGTTCAATGGCCATAAACCTAAACTAAATTATCACTATTAGTATTAATAATATGTTTTGCCAAGGCACTGGTAATATTTTTTTATGTTAATATAAATCCTCTCTTACACGATCTCTTAATCGTCTATTCCTATGAACCTATGAACCTATTTGTCTTTCCCATATAAAATGACTGACAGAGTGCAATGAGCTAGATAAATAATCTTCATACAATTGCAGTTTGCTTTGACATCAAAAATATACTCTTTACTTATGGATGGGTGAAAAATCTGCCACTAGTATCAATGTATAGGCAGCAATTACAGGTTCTAGAGGGTTTTGTATAAGTAAATTCTTTGATTGGGTTAACCATGGAGCAAAGCTTGTTTTTGTTCTTATTTTTCTAGTGGGGGCTAAGGAGTTTAGGACATTAAGGAAGGTGTTGCTAAATTGGAGGGCGTAGAGAAAGGACCAGTTGATAGAGGAGAGAAGATTATTGAAGGTATCTGGGCAAAAATTAGAGAGATTACAGCTGTCTTTGTATTGTTGAGGTTTTAGCGGATGAGGTGAGTGTCGTAACACGTGGGTAGGGAGATGGTCACTGAGGGAGTCAGATAGTGGTGACATTGTTATACAGATTTGAGTTAGAGGGGAGGATCCAGTCAAGGGTAGTGCTGTTATGTGTGTTTACTGATACAAATGGGAGAGGTGATGATTTAAGAGAATCCAACGAGACTGATGCTAGTATTGGGAGAGTAGGAATCAAGGAAGTTCCAGTCAATATTGACATCGCCTAAGATGACAGCCTCATAAGAAATGTTTTGAGATGCCCAGGAGAGGAAAAAGTGTTCAAGGGCAGGACGTTGTTGCCAGGTGGGATATAAACTGCTACTATTGTTAGGTTTTTGTGATTATTTAATTTACAGTTAGCAATAACAAATGACCCTTTCTGTTGTAGGTGTGCGTTTTTCCACTCCTCAACGACTTTACTCCAGGAATCAGAGAAGTGGAAAGATGTGGTTCAGAAAGTCCCAAGGGCCTTTTTGGGGCACACGTGACGAGTATTCTCCCCGGGGCAGGGGGGGGGACTCATCAGGAGGACACCCCTCTCGGGGCAGAGGGGTTCTGCATAACCAGGGTTTCACAGATTCTTTCTCTGGACAACCCTACCAGCGCTCCTGAGGAGCAGCCCAATTGCTTACCTCTGGAAGCAGTCATGGGAAGATTCTCTCTGCACCATTTAGCCTGGCACACAATAACATCGGACTCCTGGGTGCAGACAATAAATTACCAGAGGTTACCTTATACCCTTCACTCTTTATCCGAGACCACAAAAGTGAATCCCTGATGTTCCACCCAGTCAGAGGTATACAGTAGCACTAGAAATTCAAAAGCTGCTTCAAAAAAAGGAGTCATCCAAACAGTCCCACCAGACGAAACAGGATTGGATTTTACTCTAGATTCTTTTTAGTGCCAAAAAGATAGGGTACTGGAGGCCAATTCTAGACCTCAGTGTTCTGAACAAGTTTATTTGACAGACGAAATTCCGGATGGTCACGGTTCAGTCCATCCTTCCTTTTCTGGAGAAAGATGACTGGATGTGCTCTACAGATCTTCAGGATGCATATTACTTGAATGGACAAGCACTCCAGAAGACATCTCCACTTCAGGCTGGGAGCCAGTCATTACCAATTTTGAACACTGCCCTTTGGTCTCACCACAGCCCCTGGGTATTAACCAAATGCATGGCAGTGGTAGCAGCTCACTTAAGGCTACAAGGATTCCACGTGTTTCCATATTTAGACGACTGGCTCCTCACCGTCCCCACCAGGCATCTACTATTTTCCACCTTGGACTCCGTTCTAAGGCTTGCAGTGTCCTTATGTGTCTCAATAAACAGGAAAAAGTCAAAACTATCCCCCAAACAAGACATAATTCATCGGAGCAACACTAAACACAAAATCTTCTGGAGCTCCTTGTCTCACCAAACTTCAATCCTCCCTAAAGTCAAAACTCATCCTGCTACACTAAAATCTCTAAGCTTGCTACTGGGACCAAATCCTCCTCCCACCACTGTGATACACTCCACTCATTGCATTGGATCCTCCTCCCACCACTGTGATGCACTCCATTCCTTGAACTGGATCCTCCTCCCACCGCTGTGATGCACTCCACTCCTTGAACTGGATCCTCCTCCCAGCACTGTGATGCACTCCACTCCTTGAACTGGATCCTCCTCCCACCACTCTGATGCACTTCACTCCTTGAATTGGCTGGAACTCCCCCACTATCTCTCTTACATTCAACTAACTGCTCACAAACTCATTTTCAAACCCTCTAACTGCCCTTCCCTCTCCTCCTTACTCACCTTGCATCATCCTGACAGACTACTCAGGTCCAGTACTCAGAACCCCCTCGAAGTGTACAAAGCCTTATGCTCACCTGGGCAATTTCTCCTGTCTTTCTCCCTTGCTCGTCTATGGAATTCACCCCCCCCCCCACATTCGAATCACCCAAAACCACTCCGCCTTCAAGACCATGCTCCATTCCCATCTCTCTTCTCACTGGGAATGCTCATGCTCTCACCCCACCTGACCCCCCCATATCATTTCTGCTCCCCCTACCTTTTTTCTCCCTTCTCAAAACTCACCCTAGTGACTCCCTTCATTTCATTTTCACTCCCCCTCCCTTTTTCCTTTCTCATAATTCATCTGATTCACCTTTCACTGTTCTACTCTCCTCCTCTAATACTTCCTACCTCTCACCTCATGAAACTTGGAGTGCATAATTGTCTGCACTCCAAATTATATTCATGTACTCCAAAACACTTATGTTTTAATTTCATTCAATACAATGTTACAACAACTTCCTCAAATATTGTTCTGTCTTCTACATTACTGCGTTTTAGTACTTTTTGAAAATTGTATTCTGCTTGTTAACTTTGTTGATATTAGCTTTGTAATAATTGTATATGGAGCTTTTCTCCCCAGGCCTCCATTGAAAACGGGCTCACTCTGGCCTAATGGACCTTCACAGTTAAAATGCAAATACAATAAAATAAAAATAAATAAAATCCTGCAAGGCTGCTCTTCCTCTTCCCAGATTGATAAGGTTGAGGTCACAACTTCAAGTGATACTCTCTCAAGACAAAGTTTTGGCTCGTCTGGTCTTAGAACTTCTTGCGCCCATGGCAGCAACAATCACCCTAGTTCCTCTGGCAGGATACCACAGCAGGCTGCTTCAATGGCTCCTGGCATCACAGTGGTCTCTTAACACACCCAGTGTTCCACCCATAACCAACCGATGCAAGCAGGATTTACATTGGTGGATGAAACCAGAAGAAGAATTATGGAGCTGCCCCTTTTCACCTTTTCAGCCCTAGGCTGTAGTGAACACGGATGCTTCCCTGATGGGGTGGGGGGGCATTTTCAGGAAAAGACAGTCCAAGGCACTTGGTCCCTTCAAGAAGCCAGTTTGCATACCAACATCCTAGAACTGAGGGCAGTGCTCTTAGTATTGCAAGCATTTTGATCTGCCCTCCCTTTGGGGACAATTGCTATTCAGTCAGACAACATGTCAGTGGCCTAGTATATCAAAAAACAGGGGGGAACCAGATCCTAGCCTTTATGTCGGGAAGCCCTAAGAGTCTGGCAATAAGCGACTGCCTCCAACCACTTTCTGACAGCAATACACATTCTGGGGAATTCCAACGCGATTGCTGACAAACTGAGCAGATGCATACTCCTGCCTCACGAGTGGTCTTGCAATCCCAATGTAGCGACAAAGATCTTTCGCCGATGGGATCAGCCTTGCCATGATCTGTTTGCTTCTCCCATAAACCACAAATTCAGCAGCTACTTTGCCCTAATCCCCCCCTCAGGGGAGTCCCCATGAGATGCTCTCCTAGACGATTGGCTCCTGGGACTACTTTACACCTTCCCACCAATCCCCCTAATTCCCCAATTTTTGAAGAAAGTCCAACGGTTGAGAAGCTAAGTGATCCTCATCGCACCTTATTGGCCCCGTCAAGTCTGTTTTCCCTTTCTCTGGCTTGGGTCTATATTATAATCTCGAAAGTTTAAAACTTCGAATCACTAAAGATCAAACTTTAGTGATCGAAGTCTTAAATCATCGAAACCAAAAAAAAAAAATTATAAAAAAAAAACCTAAATAGTGTGTAGAAAGGGGGGAAAGCCCTCCTGCACTCCCCACACCCCTTACTTAAATATACCAACTCCGAGAATGCACTATATTGAAGTAAACGGAAATCTCCCCCATACGGAGATTTTCCATTTAAACATTCAATGTAGTGCACGTTTGGTATTCTTGTGTCGACAATATCATATTCGATATTGTCAGACTTCGAGATTTTAATATAGATCCCTCTGGCCTCACCTAGTTCACCGCTCATGGACTCTGGATCTAACTCAAGACCTGTTGTCTCACCCGCAGGGACTGGTCCATCCCAGCCTACAAAGATGGCTTGGTTCCTCCACTTCCAGTAATTGCCAGGCAAAATAATCTATCTTTCCCAGTACAAAAGATACTTCTGGCATCTCATAAACCATTCACCGGGAAACTTTACCTTAGTAAATGGAACAGATTTGTGTTTTGGTCTCAAGAAAAAAGGAACTGAACCCTTTTCAGCTTCGACTGATAAGGTATTAGAATATTTATCAACCATGTTCCAATCGGGAGCCACTACTTCCACTAGAGTTCATTTAGCTGCTATTTCAATTTTTCATAATGGTTTCAATGACCTTTCTTTGATGTGTCATCGTCTTTGCAATTTGAAACTACCTTTTAAAGAGTCCATTGAGCCTTGGAATTTAAACACTAGTCTTACAAAGTTTAGTCCATCAGCCCTTTGAGCCCGCAGCCACCTGTGATAGCAAATATTTATCTTGGAAAACTACTCCTGATAGCTATCACGTCGGCCAGAAGAATATCAGAATTACAAGGTGTGTGTGTGACCATCCATATATCATTTTTCACAAAGAGAGAGCATCACTTAGAACTAACCCCTCTTTTCTGCCTAAAGTAGTAAGAGACTACAACATCAATCAATCAGTCTATAGATCTACCAGTTTTATTCCAAACTTTTCAAACAAGGGAGAACATTGTTTGCATTTGTTGGATGTACACAAACAATTACGTTTTTATTTGGATAGAAAGAAATCGTTTAGGAAGTCGGACCAACTGCTCCTATCCTTTTCAGGTACTCGACTGGGCAAACCAGTTTCCAAAGTTACTTCATCTAAATGATTGAGATTGCATCATCTTTATTTATGACCAAAATAATCTAAACTTATCAACAAAAGTTAGGGCTCATTCTACCAGATCAGTTTCCATTTCAGTAGCCTTTCATTCCAGAGCCTCTATGGATGACATTCGGCAGCTTGGGCTACTCCCACATAGCTATAGCACTCATTACAAATTGGACATGGCCTCCAGGGGGAACAGCATCCTTTGGCTCTATGGTGCTCAGGAATATCCTTCCTTAGGGCCTCCTGGTGCATAAAGTAGCTAGGGACTCTGTTCCAAAAGTCAAGAATGAATGAAGATTGACAACATCAGATAAAGAAATTATGTTCTTACCATAACCTTCCATCTGTGTTGTCAATCTTCAGTCATTCTTGACATCCCACCCTCCTACCCCCCCCCCCAAAGACTCCTGGAGGTTTGGAACTAGTCCTGGGTTTATAGTAGGGTAGTTGCTCAGACAAAGCTACTATACTTTTTTCTCTATTCTATGGGCAAGACTCGATCTGAGGGGAAGGAAGAGAGGCACTATAGGTAGCTTTAGCTTAAGAGTTTCTGCCTGGTACAAGCTTGATCTAATGGCAGAGTCAGTTCAGAGGATGGAACTGAGACCCAACAGTCAAGAATGAATGAAGATCCACAACATAGATGGAATGTTATGGTAAGAACATAACTTCTTTTTCTACCCTAAAGCTATTGACTTTTACAAAGGCAATGGCAGCCACACTCCATGGCCAACATTTCACTGAAATGCAGCAGCTATACCAACCTGCCCATCAACAAGTATGCTGATCCCACTTTCAGTCATGTGAACAAAATCTGCATCTGGGGTGCCACAGACTGAAGATGGTGAAGGACCCTTCTTAAACTGGTACAATACACATCATGCAATGCAGTTAATACCACGAGAAAAGGTTCTCTGTATTACATGTTTTTATACTGCTAAATTGCTACTTTTTACTATTCAGGATTATGTGGGCACCAAAGACTAGCTGACAAACTGTGGGCATAAAACAGAAAAATAATCCTGGATGGGATATCAGTTTCCTGTACGGTTCACACACACACACACACGCACACACACGCACACACGCACACACGCACACACGCGCACACACACACACACACACACACACACACAAACACACACACACACACACACCTGCCTACCATCAAAAGGCAAGATGATTGCCAGTTCATCTACTGACATGCCTTTGTGGTACAGCAGAAAACCAAAGATGATGGCAAAAACAAACATGGCCAAAGAATGGATATGTGGATTCCCCACAGGAGGGTCCCTACCTCAATTAAAGGTACAAACCAAAAAGATGAGCACTGTGAGATACTAACGCTAGCTATTCCCACAGTTCTTTGTTCTTCTCATACAATTGCTTCATTATGGTGAAGTGCCAACACCAGCATTGGTTGCCATGATCAGCGCAACAGACTTAAGGACAGGTCTCAAATTTTTGTTTTTCTTTACCATTAACATACATGCAAGAGGTCGACCCTCACAATGCAGATGGTGAAAAATTAATGTAAGTCTGCTGCACTACACAGTCCACCCCTCTGTTTTAATGCAGCATCAATAGCACAGAGTAACATCTCAAAATCCATAAAAATTTAACTGGAACTTCAGGAAGACACGCAATTATGACAGCAGCTAACAAATGTCCAAATAATGGGGATGTCGAGGCCAGAAATGCAACAGACTCAAAAGTTCACATACTCAAAAATGCTTTATGAGCTCTGGCAATAACCGGCACCTGTACTGATGACTTAATTCACAGGTGCATGATGGTACTTACTCCTTGGCATGCAGTGGATTACATACAGTGTTCTGTGGGTTTTTCATATCCTATCTGCAAGAAAGCTTTACTTATTTCTACAGGAATGACAAAATGCCAGACTATGGAATACTACAAAGATCATGGGAGCCTACTGTAAAAGCTCAAAGCTTTTTTAAGGTATGTGCAACACACAACAGCTGCTGCCAAATACTGCTTAAACAGGATTATAAAGTAAAAAAACAAGTAAAAAGCTCACAGAAGAGCCAATTATGTAAGAGCATTAAAAAGACCATTGTAAACCAAAATCTTCATTGTGTAATACCTTAAAATTTCTTTGAAGGAGGGCCATGGGAGATATGCAAATAGCATGTTCACGCATTTAATTTATTATATTCACATAATACACCAAGTATTTCAGCTAACATCTTCTAAGAGGAAAACCAAAACACACCATATTTTAATCCTTTTAAATAAAAATAAATTCCCCATCACCTGACAAACATACACCAGTCAAAACCCATCATAACATACTTTTAAAACAACATTCATTATTTAATCCCTTAGGTTTTAGCATATCAAATTTGAAAATAAAAACGGCTTCTTTATAAAACAAATACTTCTTATCATATGCCAGATATTAACACTTGCTCCAAAACAGCAGCTTTCAATTCATAACTATTAACACAAGTGTCTAGCGGATTATACCATAAAAAGTTGAATACACGAAAGACAGAACATCAGATGGTTGAGCATAATACAGAGAAAATGCACAAAACACTGAAGAGCGGTATGAGCAAATGACAAAGCATTAACTACTGCTCTACAATTAAAAAGCCCTAAATCAGTAACCCCCAGATCAAGCATCTTTCGAATAGTGGTACTGTTAGGGAAAGGGTTTTTTTTTTTTTTTTACCAACAGTGTTTGGGGTTGGGGGTCATTCCCCACACCACCTTACTCTGTCATGGGTGCTTGGCCTAATTCTGCCCTCAACCCTACATAATACATTACTAAAAACCCTATCCCTAGCAGTACCACTACACAAGGTAAAAGGCCACAGAATGCAGACAATACAAAACATGCACAACACGGACTCTGTCCCCATACCTGACTATTACTCTAACCCTAACCTGCAAACACTTGGACATACACACCAACTACTGTAATCCAACCTTCCACATCTTCACAACACTTTCAAAACATTAATTTTCCTTCACGCAAATGAGCATTCACTCATTTCTGCATTTTTTTTAACACCCTGAAAAACTTTTTCAACCAAATGAGCATTCAACCTTTTGGGTTACAACAGTCTAGCTACATTTCTTTCTGCCATTTAATATAGATGTGCAAATGGCCCCTTGAGGACATACTGGAGTTTCAGCTACATGTCTTCTGAATGCCAATTTTATTTTTTTATAAGTTTTATTAAGTTATTCTGGCCAATAAATCCAATGCCTAGCTGTACAGACATCACATTTCTGTCCTTTTACTGATCCACAAGTAACTGAATCACTTAGCCATTTTCTGAAAACAACCTAAACGTACAAGACATACCCTGCAAAGGAAACTTCCCAGTACAGGTGGCACCTTGCACTTAGACCATCTTGCAACTCGACCACTCCTTCGGCTGCTAGTGCTGACAAAGAAGGTGCACAGAAATATGTCAAGGAATTTGAAGAATTAATAGAGAGAGAAAGCAACCTTCCAGAACAGATTTTTAATTGCGATGAAATGGGAGTTTTCTGGAAGAGATTGTCAAGCAGGACTTTCATAAGCCAAGAAGAATGTAGCATTCCAGGTCACAAGCTCATGAAAAATAGGCTCACACTCCTACTGGCAGCAAATACCAGTGTACACTTCAGGCTGAATCCTGCACTGCTATATCACTCAAAAAACCCAAGATCCTTTGGAAAAAAAGATTATAAACTCAAAACTGCTTGTAATATGTTAATCAAACCACCAAAGCTTGGGTAGACCAGTCAGCTTTCAAGGATTGGATTTTTCGAGGAATTTGCTGCAAGTGTCAAGTACCACCTGACAAAGAACAATTTGCCAATGAAAGCTCTTCTGGATCTGAACAATGCCTCTACCCACTCATGAGAGTTAGAGGAACTTCTTCAGATAGACTAGAATTTCATCAAGGTTCACAATTCCTGCTTCCCAACAACATCTCTTATTCAACTTATGGATCAAAAAGTCAATGCCTGTTTCAAGCTCTACACAAAAGCACTCTTCTCAAGGCTCTTTGACGTGACCCATTCTTCAACTAAAACACTAAAGGAATTCTGAAGACTGAGTTCAACATTCTTCATGCCATATCATTTATCAAAAGTGCCTAGGATGGAGTGTCACAGAAAGTCCTTCATGCAGCCGGGAGGAAACTGGTTCCTTCCTTTTCCCAGGGCGAAACTGTGGATGAAGCAGCTAAAGTACTGCAAGACATCGTTTCCACAACAGAACACCTGGACATAGCGGGAGATATATGAGGCAGATGTGAAGGAACTGCTACAAGACCATGACGACAAGCTCACAATGGAGGAACTTACAGCACTTTGCAATGAGCAGTTCAAAGAAAAAGAAAGGGAAAATTCTTCTGAAGAGGAGGACAACAGGGAAAAAGGACCTATGCCAACAGCTTGCATTAAAGCAGTTTTATCCAACTGGGAGAAGGTACAGGCTATGGTCTTGGAGTGGTACCCCAACACAGGTGACATCAACAGAATGACAGCCTTATTTTACAACACAGTCATGCACCACTTCAAGACTATCTTGAAGACAATGAGAGACAAATCACCCTGGACAAATGTTTTTTTCACCTACACCTGCCAGAAAACAGAGGGAACAGGCAGGACAGGGTGAAGAAGACTCCCCCTCCAACACCTAAAAACCAAGGCGACTCTGTAAATAGTGTAAATATGGTGACTCATGTTCAGTTTCTGGCATGGACACTGGTGGGGCTGGGCAGAGAGAATGGGCACGAGTGTGGGATGCCAACTCACCTGAATGAATGACCAAGTAGGGGAGCCAATGAGCAAAGTCCTGGAGAGGGATTAAAAAACAGACATACATTTGGGGGTGTGGATAGGAAACTGTTGTAAGATGTTTTAAGTTACACTTGTATCACATTAAAGTGAACTAAATAAAACATTAATCATAATCGGAGACAACAGATATTCATTTCATAACTGCTCTCGCACAATCATGTTATGACCTTGCATTTTAGCTGGACAAGAAACATGTCAGCCTGCATTCTTACATGGATTTAACATCAAATAAATTTAGGAATGTACAGTAGTCCTCCATTCTTCCTCCATTCCTCCTCCATATCCTTTCCTCCATTTAACAGATGCTCCACACTTCGCTCACGGTGAGCTACAGTTTTTAAATGTTTTAGTGTGTTTTTTTTGGGCTGGGAATGAATTGACCATTTTCCATACATTTGTATGGGAAATGGCATCTCACAATTCAACCTCTGTTCCAGAATGGATTACAGTTGAATTGTGAGATACCACCTGTACTAGCAAATTCAGAGCACTTCCAATATGATGATGTTAGAACACCTAGTCTGTGCACCTCAGAATGCCCAGCAGAGTATGGCATAAATACAATGAAACTGTTTGGTACAAACTATAAAAGAGCTTGATGTTAGCAGACAAGGGCTCCAGTGTGAAATTAAGTACTAAAAGGAAAAAGCATACTCAAGTCTTGTATTGTATTCACAGATATTTAATGCCAGCTTCCTCATACTTACTCCAACTGTCAGCCAATAAAAATACCACTGACACCTTCTACATGCTTGCATCTAGACAATGCACATATTATAATGAATTCAGGTAATTCACTGCTTAGTACAGAATGCCAAGCAACTAGATTAAAACAACATGCTACACTTAAGAAATGTTTATGAAATAGTTTGGGAGTGGGGAAAACCACAGCATCTTGCACAATTGTTGATTTCCCCAAGACTGCTTTAGTACAATCTTCTACATTTTTTTAAACTTTTGGACAGCTTTGGGGGGAGCAAAACAGCATCCTGCATTACCTTGATCTCATCTGCCGTATACAGACAGAATAACAGCAATAAGAGGAGAAGAAGCAATATGCATATCTTAACCCACAGCTGAATCAAAGTAATGACTTCCTACAGCCAGAGACGATCTCTTGTTCAACTGGTCTTCATCCACTGCAAAATAGCATTTTTCTGCGATACAACATTCAGGGAAACCACCACCAGCACACAGCCAATTAAACCAAACAGACTCTAGCCAAAAAGGCATGTGACAACTGCTGACCACAATTTCCCTAGAATGCTAAAAATTGCTGCAGAAGTCATGCAAACATTTTTGTCAACAGATACAAATTTTATGTAGTAGATCAGCAGATCAAATGACAATGCCTGCTCTTCGTACGATCAAATGCCGCAGTCTTTATCTTAGGAGACATGAAAGGAGACTGCACCTCCTTAGAATATGCACCTACCTTTCTTTTACAGTTTCTGTCAGACTATATACAGCCAAGATACTGGCAAGAAAAACTTTACACAAAAGTGACCCCAAGTAAATTGAAATCATATCTGCTTCAATCAGAGAAAGGAAACAAAGTACTCATATTACAGACAATACCTAAAGAGCCTCAGACAAGAATACTGCTACATTAGCTTACACACAAAACTTAAAAACAAGCTACCCGATTAAAAACGCAAAGAATGAAACACTTCTAAACTGCCAGTGTACTATAAAATTGAGCTACATTCTTAAGTCTGCAACACAGTATGCTGTTTTAAATGTCAAACCATATACACAAAGCTCATTCTGTTACATTGTTCATCCAGTCTGTATGTCTGACCACTGAAGTCAAACTTATGCATAACCACCCTGCACCTGGGTCACTTTGAACCCGGCTGCCCTACCAGATTATCAAATGAATGAATAAATAACCAAACAGAGATAAATAAAACAATGTTAATGGGGTAGGAACACATACATGACAATGGAAGTGAGAGATGATTTTTTTGAATTTTGAAACCTTTGAGCCAGGAGAAAAACTGTACATTCGCACAGGCAAGGTATGCAGTTATTCCAGAAGTAATGAGTATTTTCTGCAGGACGTATATAGTACAGTTGTGTACCTACCATAAATGTAGATGTTCAAGTGTATTCACTGTTGCAGTCATTACACTTGGGTTATCCTGCTGGCAGGCGACCCGTAGTCGGCCCGAGTCCCAAAGTCTTGGTCCAGCGTCGGTTGCTGTCACCTCTTCCCTGACATCAGTGCACCAGGGGTATAAAAGTTGCAACCGATGCCATTTTCTTCAGTTTTTCTTGTCTCAGATGTCAGGTGCCCCCAGATATGAAGGCTGTAAAGATAAAAATATGCCAAACAACCACTCATATATTACTATAAACATTTCCTTCTTCTAAAAGCAAATACACCACATAGGTTGTATAGAGTTGAGAAGTACAGAATAGTCCCAGCAAAGAGGGGGATGGTGGGTGGATAACCGGGACTGCAACAGTGAATACACTCGCACATCTACATTTATGGTAGGTACACAACTGTACTATGTTCATCGTGTTTCACTGTTGCAGTCATTACACTTGGGTAGAATACCAAAGCTGAGGTAGGGTGGCTGGGTCTAGATTGGATTTGGCGAGGCTAACAAGCCCTGCAGAACTGCAGTGGCAAAGCCCGCTCTGGATTTGGAGTAGAGAGGAAGGTGGTAGTGCTTGATGAAAGTGTGCACTGAGCTCCAGGTTGCAGCTTCTAATATGGTCTTTGGTTGGTACGCCTCTGAGGAAAGTTGCTGAAGTGGCTGCTGCTCTGGTAGAATGAGGCCTAATGCCCTTAGGCACAGATTTGCCATGTTGTGCATAACAGAAGCAGATGCAGTGTCCTATCCATTTGGAGATTGTCTGCTTTGTAATAGGTTTTCCTTGTGATCCTGCAGCATATACTACAAACAGTTGCTCAGTTTTTCTGAAAGCTTTTGTTTTGTCCAAGTAAAATCGTAGCTGCCTGTGTATATCCAAAGAGTGCAGAAGTCTTTCCCCTTTATTCTGGGGATTTGAGTAGGAAGTAGGCAAATGAATAGTTTGGTTTAAGGCCACATTGGAGACCACTTTTGGCATGAATGTTGGATTTGTCCTTAGACAAACCCTGTCCTGGTGAAAAATGAGGAAAGGTTCCACAGCCATCAATGCCTGTAACTCTGAAACTCTTCTTGCTGAAGTTATTGCTAGGAGCAGAGCAGTTTTCCATGACAAGAATTTTAGCAGTGTTAGTTTTTCTAAAACAAAATTGAGGTCCCAAGTAGGTACTGGTGCTCTCCTAGGGAGTCTTATATTCTTTGCCCCTCTGAGGTACTGTTGTAGTAGAGGATGTGAAAAAATAGGAGGATCCATATTGTAATGAGCTGAAATGGCAGAGGCATGGATTTTAATAGATGAAAAAGATAGGCCTTTGTCCAACATCTCAGTCAGGTATTGTAAAATCTGAGGCATATTAGGGACCAGTGGGTTGAGCCCTTGTGCCTGGTTCCAAGCACAGAATCTCTTCCATTTTTCTGCATAAGATTTCCTAGTGCTGGGTCTCCTGGCTTCCAAAATTACATCCATAACAGCTTTAGAGAGAGATGCAGTCTCAGTGGCTACATTATCTGCCATGCTGCCAGGTTTAAGGTTCTGAGTTGACTGTGCAGAATCTGATTGTTTTGCTGTGTCAGAAGATGAGGGATTTGAGGTAGAGGCCAAGGTGGGCCTTGGGACAAAATCTTTAGGACTGGGTACCAGAGCTGGCGTGGCCAGTCTGGTGCAATCAGGATTATTTTTGGCCTCTCTTGTCTGACCTTTAGAAGCACCTTGGTGAGAAGAGGCATCGGAGGGAAGGCATAGACTGTCAGGTTTTTCCAGCTGAAAGATAGAGCATCCACTTTCCATGCTTGAGAGTGATAAGTCCTTGTGCAAAATTTCTGTAATTGGCAATTGTGAGGGGAGGCAAAAAGATCGATGTCTGGGAGTCCCAACTCCCTTGTTATCATGTTGAACACTTGTGTATTTAGCTTCCATTCATGAGGATCCATTAGATTTCTGCTTAGTTCGTCAGCCAGTGTATTTTTTTGTTCCTGGCAGGAATTGTGCTTGCAGATATACCTGGTAGGTCAGTGCTTGTTTATGTACCACATAACTGTGGTATTGTCCGTATTTATTAATAATTGTCTTGAATGTATTAGGTCCTTGAAGGCTGTCAGGACATTCTGTACAGCAAGCATCTCTTTTTGATTGATGTGAAGATGCATTTGTTCCTTGGGCCATGTGCCCTGAATACATTTTCCTGCCATATGTGCTCCCCAGACATAATCTGATGCATCCGTTGTTATTGTCTGCCTGGCTGTAGGTAAGGTGAAAGGCTGTCCCTTGTTGTGGTGACAGACCTGGGACCACCATCGAAACTCCTGTTGTAGGCAGGGAATCAAGGTTATGATGGTCTCTAGACTGTGACAATGCTGAGTCCAAACACTTTTTAGATACCACTGTAGTTTCCTCATATGCAGTTTGGCATATGGAATTAGTAGAATGCAAGATGCCATGAAACCCAGGGCCTGCAGAATTTTTCTTGCAGGGAGCTGGGTCTTTGTTGCCATCATTTGAAAGTAATGAGTCAGTTGCCTTTGTTTGTCTGGCGGGAGATAAGCCATCTGGGCAGTTGTATTTAAGCTTGTACCCAGGAATATTATCTCTTGAGAGGGCACTAGTTTTGATTTCTTTTCGTTTACTGTGTACCCTAGGCAAATTAGCAATCTTTTTACAAATGCCAGGTGCTTTAGAAGAATGTCCTTGCTCTCTGCTTGAATAAGGCAGTCATCCAAGTAGGGATATAGTTGAATTCCTTTTTGTCTGCAAATGCAATTACTGGTGCCAGGCATTTTGTGAAGACCCTGGGCACAGTAGATAAGCCAAAGGGCAGTGCAGAGAATTGATAATGCATTGAGCCTGCTATAAATCTGAGGTATCTTCTGCACGATTGTCTGATTGGGACGTGCAGGTATGCCTCCTTGAGATCCAAAGTAACTAGCCAAGCATCTTTGCCCAGCATGAGCAAGAGTTGTTGTAGTGTTAACATTTTGAATTTTGGAACATCCAGGAAAGTATTTAGGATTGACAGGTCTCCATGCTTTGTCCTTTCTGGGTGCTAGGAAAAGTCGTGAGTAAAATCCTTGGCCCTGTTCTTCTTGTGGAACTTTTTGAATAGCTCCCATATCCATAAGAGCAGCAATCTGTTTTTGTGCCTCTGCCCATTGGTTTTGTGGCAGGTTTGGCATACCTTTTGGTTTTGAAAGCATGTGGAAGTGGAACCTGTACCCTTGAGAAACTATATTCAACACCCATTGGTCTTGGGTGATCATGTGCCAATTTTTTGAGAAAAGTGCTAGCTTTCCCCCTAGGAGTGCAGTCAACTGGTAAGAGCTTGGCATTTGCAGAGGGAAGTCATTGTGACTGTTTCCTGTAAGGTTGTGATTTGTCTTCTCCTTTGGGGGCTGAAGCACCCCATTGTTTAGGTCTGTAGGAACCTTGGGGCTGAGATCTGCCTCTTGGGCATCTGTATCTGCCTCTTTGTGGCCTGTCTGACACTGGAAAGGACCAATTTTTTGAAGGCCAGTTTCTGCTAAATCTAGGTGGCTGAACCTATAAGAAATCTTTCACAGTTTGCATTGACTTTGCTTTATCCCCCATTTTGTTTAACACCTCTTCTGCCTTTACACCAAACAAAGTATCATGCTGTAGAGCATCCAATAATTTTACTTTAACATGGTCAGGTAAACTTTGTTCTTTCAACCAAGCACGCCTTCGAATGACAGAGCCTGTAACTGCGGCTCTACAAGAAGCCTCTAATGAATTAAAACCACATTGCAGAGTATGCTTTCCCACTTGTTCAACTGCATGCAATAAATCCTGCATTTCTTTACTGTCAGGACCTTCTATATTTGCAACCATTTTCTGCTTTAACAATGACATGAGATGCTGTTGATATTTAAGCATGTGAAACTGACAATTTAAAGCTCTTACAGCTAAAGTAGCAGAAGTGTAAACTTTTTTCCCCCATCTGTCCAGAGCTCTGGAATCCCTATCTGAGGGGACAGGATTTTTGGCAGTGGAAGCTTTAACCCCTTTAGGACCCTGAGAAATAGTTTCTGGGTCTGCAGTGGGTTTTTTGTAAATAAATTTATGAGAGTCAGGGACCCTGTAGTACCTGTCTGGCTTTACTGGTGCGGGGGGTAAAGAATCTGGAGACAGACTGGATTCAGAAAAAACATCATCTACAATATCAAGCACAGAGGGAATAGCTAGGGGCCTGTGCTGAGGCAATAGAATGAAATATCTGAGCCTTTTCTTGGATTCTGAGTAATCCTGGCTCTCCCAATGGAAATGCTCCCTCATGGTGTGCAGGGTTTCCCCAAAAGAGTAATCCTCAGGCGGTCAGGCTGAAGGAATGGACTCTTCAGCATCAGAGTCCTCGTAAGGAGGGAGAGAATAGCCCTGGTCAGAAGAAGAATCAGAAGAAATGGAAACCTGATCAGAGGAATCATAATCCGTGTCTTGCCTAGGCCTTTTGTCAAGTGGGGGATGGAAACCCCTGATTAAAGTAATAAGGTCTTCGGCCATTTTAAGCATCTGTTTCTTTGGCATGGATGACTGTTCTGGAGAATGCTATACTTGTTTCCTTGTCTTTAATGGTGTTTTTGACTTCGCCTTTGCTCCTGTAGTATCTTTAATTGTAAGCTGTGAAGGTCTGAAAACAGCCCCAAGAAGCCGGTGCCTGCTCAGCGGCTCCGGACCCATCTGAGGGTATATTTTCCGTAGGCCCAATACCTTGAGTTTCCACAAGCCTCTGTGTCTCCATGTGGCTGTCGGTTATAGCCTGTGGCTCTAAGGTAGTAGGTGTCAGGGGCTGCGAAAGCGCCTCACTGAGAACCGGCGACTGGCCTAGCAGAGGCCTCGTCATCGGTTTTGGACCTCGGATGCCTGTGTTTTTCTTTGTCTTTGCGTTTTTTATACATTCCGGTCGTCGGTTGTTCCGACGGCATTATGTAATTAAATCTTTGTCCAAAATAATGTAAAGCAAAATCAAACCGACGTTTAATAGTGCGTTTATTGAATCTAGCACAAAACCGACAACTAGTAACGTCGTGGTCAGGGCCTAGGCAAGGAATGCAGCAAGAGTGAAAGTCCTTATGAGGTATTTGCTTCCCAAAAGAAATACAATTATTAACTTTTACTGACATCGGTCTGGAGCAAGAAAAAGTTTTCCCAATGGGGTACTTAGCTTTATTGAAGACTTTGGTTCTGAAATTCAATTTTGAAAATCTCAGGAGTCGGCCGACCAGCACTTTCGAACTGCTTTTGCTTCGGGCACCGCGCAGCAAAAAAGACTGAAGAAAATGACATTGGTTACAACTTTTATACCCCTGGTGCACTGACATCAGGGAAGAGGTGACAGCAACCGACGCCGGACCAAGATTTTGGAACTCGGGCCAACTACGGGTCACCTGCCAGCAGGATAACCCAAGTGTAATGACTGCAACAGTGAAACACGATGAATATATATATATATATATATAAAATAATTTGAATATGGCAGTTGTTCACAAACATTCATAAATTATCAAATACAATGGATGTCTGCAGGAAGGAAACTGAAACTTCATCTACTCACCCATCATGTGAGGAGGTAGGCAGTTCAGCCTGCAGCCATGTCAGCACCTACTGGATAGGCATGGCAATGCATAGTATGCATAAGCTGAGAATGTGCAGCTGTGCTCCACCAACCAGTATGACATGGGAAATCTGCATACTCTGAGGGTAAAGCAGTGCACGTCCTCATCAACAGAGCCTGGGGATGGGCTTAGGGCCAGAATATGAAAAAATTCCTCATGACTGGATGATGGCTGCTCCATGACAAACCCTCTTCCTGTGAACGAGTAGCCAATAGCACAGTAGGGCTAGTAGCCAACAGCACAGTAGGGCTAGAAGACTGTTGGGCAATAAGGAGAAAAATAATTAAAAAAAAAAAAAATGAAGGGGGGAACCCATCAAAGTTTCCAAAATGAATTTCAGACCAAAGGTGAACATGAATGCTATTCAAAAGCTGCAGAAATAATTTCACTTTCAGCGTGGAAACCTCTGGAAGCTCCCAAGGGAAAGCATGCAGATAAGGTAGAGTAATGCTCCATGATGAATAAATAAGACAGACCACTTGGGAAGCAGTAACAAAAGAGTTTAGGATCCAAGGAAGTTACGGTCGTGTTGCATTTTCTGCAGCAATAATGGACTCTTACCCATTCTGACAAGCACAACTTCCTTGTAGAAGGTCATCTTGCCAGTTGTAAGGCATTCAACATTTGTGATGAGGGTTCAGCTCTTGGCTGGAGTGCCTTCTGTGCGAAGTCTGCATGACCGCCCTGCGGTCGAGTGAGTTTTAAAGACATGGAGGTAGGTGCAAGTGTGTGTGTATATGCATGCCTTCTGTGAAGGCTGGGTGCCATGCTGGCAACTTGACACCATAAAAACCACTGCCTAACAATCTGCAGACTGGTGATTCACTGTGGTGACCCCTAACCGGGAAAGCCGAAAAACATTGCTTTGTTCTCTACTGGGAAATAAAATGCAACACACCTGAAAAATGAAAAGTCTATAATGTCAGAGATGGTACCTTGTTTCAATGAACAAGGTCTTTTCCAAGGAAGGTCTGTAGAAGTTACCATCTCACCAAAAATGGGAGAAGCAAGGTCGCTTGCACTAGATCAATGGAACCAGGGCCAACCAAGCCTTGCTTTTTGACTGGGCTTGCAGAACACTTAAAGGTAAAGAGAAAGAAGAGAATGTGTGCAGAGCAGCTTGTCTTCCAAAGCTCTTCACAGACCATTAAAATCATGGCTCAAAACTTGGGCAAATGAGCTCTTCACAGACCATTAAAATCATGGCTCAAAACTTGGGCAAATGAGCTCTTCACAGACCATTGAAATCATGGCTCAAAACTTGGGCAAATGAGCTCTTCACAGACCATTAAAATCATGGCTCAAAACTTGGACAAATGAGCTCTTCACAGACATTAAAAATCATGGCTCAAAACTTGGGCAAATGAGCTCTTCACAGACATTAAAATCATGGCTCAAGACTTGGGCAAATGAGCTCTTCACAGACCATTAAAATCACGGCTCAAAACTTGGGCAAATGAGCTCTTCACAGACCATTAAAATCATGGCTCAAAACTTGGGCAAATGAGCTCTTCACAGACATTAAAATCACGGCTCAAAACTTGGGCAAATGAGCTCTTCACAGACCATTAAAATCACGGCTCAAAACTTGGGCAAATGAGCTCTTCACAGACATTAAAATCATGGCTCAAGACTTGGGCAAATGAGCTCTTCACAGACCATTAAAATCACGGCTCAAAACTTGGGCAAATGAGCTCTTCACAGACCATTAAAATCACGGCTCAAACCTTGGGCAAATGAGCTCTTCACAGACCATTAAAATCACGGCTCAAAACTTGGGCAAATGAGCTCTTCACAGACCATTAAAATCATGGCTCAAAACTTGGGCAAATGAGCTCTTCACAGACATTAAAATCATGGCTCAAAACTTGGGCAAATGAGCTCTTCACAGACCATTAAAATCATGGCTCAAAACTTGTGCAAATGAGCTCTTCACAGACATTAAAATCATGGCTCAAAACTTGGGCAAATGAGCTCTTCACAGACATTAAAATCATGGCTCAAAACTTGGGCAAATGAGCTCTTCACAGGCATTAAAATCATGGTTCAAAACTTGGGCAAATGAGCTCTTCACAGACGTTAAAATCATGGATCAAAACTTGGGCAAATGAGCTCTTCACAGACCATTAAAATCACGGCTCAAAACTTGGGCAAATGAGCTCTTCACAGACATTAAAATCATGGCTCAAAACTTGGGCAAATGAGCTCTTCACAGACCATTAAAATCATGGCTCAAAACTTGGGCAAATGAGCTCTTCACAGACATTAAAATCATGGCTCAAAACTTGGGCAAATGAGCTCTTCACAGACATTAAAATCATGGCTCAAAACTTGGGCAAATGAGCTCTTCACAGACATTAAAATCATGGCTCAAAACTTGGGCAAATGAGCTCTTCACAGACATTAAAATCATGGCTCAAAACTTGGGCAAATGAGCTCTTCACAGACATTAAAATCATGGCTCAAAACTTGGGCAAATGAGCTCTTCACAGACATTAAAATCACGGCTTAAAACTTGGACAAATGAGCTCTTCACAGACCATTAAAATCATGGCTCAAAACTTGGACAAATGAGCTCTTCACAGACCATTAAAATCATGGCTCAAAACTTGGGCAAATGAGCTCTTCACAGACCATTAAAATCATGGCTCAAAACTTGGGCAAATGAGCTCTTCACAGACCATTAAAATCATGGCTCAAAACTTGGGCAAATGAGCTCTTCACAGACATTAAAATCACGGCTCAAAACTTGGGCAAATGAGCTCTTCACAGACCATTAAAATCACGGCTCAAAACTTGGGCAAATGAGCTCTTCACAGACATTAAAATCATGGCTCAAAACTTGGGCAAATGAGCTCTTCACAGACATTAAAATCACGGCTCAAAACTTGGGCAAATGAGCTCTTCACAGACCATTGAAATCACGGCTCAAAACTTGGGCAAATGAGCACTTCACAGACATTAAAATCATGGCTCAAAACTTGGGCAAATGAGCTCTTCACAGACCATTAAAATCATGGCTCAAAACTTGGGCAAATGAGCTCTTCACAGACATTAAAATCACGGCTCAAAACTTGGGCAAATGAGCTCTTCACAGACCATTAAAATCATGGCTCAAAACTTGGGCAAATGAGCTCTTCACAGACCATTAAAATCATGGCTCAAAACTTGGGCAAATGAGCTCTTCACAGACCATTAAAATCATGGCTCAAAACTTGGGCAAATGAGCTCTTCACAGACATTAAAATCATGGCTCAAAACTTGGGCAAATGAGCTCTTCACAGACATTAAAATCATGGCTCAAAACTTGGGCAAATGAGCTCTTCACAGACCATTAAAATCATGGCTCAAAACTTGGGCAAATGAGCTCTTCACAGACATTAAAATCATAACTCAAAACTTGGGCAAATGAGCTCTTCACAGACATTAAAATCATGGCTCAAAACTTGGGCAAATGAGCTCTTCACAGACCATTAAAATCAGCTCTTCACAGACCATTAAAATCATGGCTCAAAACTTGGGCAAATGAGCTCTTCACAGACCATTAAAATCATGGCTCAAAACTTGGGCAAATGAGCTCTTCACAGACCATTAAAATCACGGCTCAAAACTTGGGCAAATGAGCTCTTCACAGACATTAAAATCATGGCTCAAGACTTGGGCAAATGAGCTCTTCACAGACCATTAAAATCACGGCTCAAAACTTGGGCAAATGAGCTCTTCACAGACCATTAAAATCACGGCTCAAAACTTGGGCAAATGAGCTCTTCACAGACATTAAAATCACGGCTCAAAACTTGGGCAAATGAGCTCTTCACAGACCATTAAAATCACGGCTCAAACCTTGGGCAAATGAGCTCTTCACAGACCATTAAAATCACGGCTCAAAACTTGGGCAAATGAGCTCTTCACAGACCATTAAAATCATGGCTCAAAACTTGGGCAAATGAGCTCTTCACAGACATTAAAATCATGGCTCAAAACTTGGGCAAATGAGCTCTTCACAGACATTAAAATCATGGCTCAAAACTTGGGCAAATGAGCTCTTCACAGACATTAAAATCATGGTTCAAAACTTGGGCAAATGAGCTCTTCACAGACATTAAAATCACGGCTCAAAACTTGGGCAAATGAGCTCTTCACAGACCATTAAAATCACGGCTCAAAACTTGGGCAAATGAGCTCTTCACAGACATTAAAATCATGGCTCAAAACTTGGGCAAATGAGCTCTTCACAGACCATTAAAATCATGGCTCAAAACTTGGGCAAATGAGCTCTTCACAGACATTAAAATCATGGCTCAAAACTTGGGCAAATGAGCTCTTCACAGACATTAAAATCATGGCTCAAAACTTGGGCAAATGAGCTCTTCACAGACATTAAAATCATGGCTCAAAACTTGGGCAAATGAGCTCTTCACAGACATTAAAATCATGGCTCAAAACTTGGGCAAATGAGCTCTTCACAGACATTAAAATCATGGCTCAAAACTTGGGCAAATGAGCTCTTCACAGACATTAAAATCATGGCTCAAAACTTGGGCAAATGAGCTCTTCACAGACATTAAAATCACGGCTTAAAACTTGGACAAATGAGCTCTTCACAGACCATTAAAATCATGGCTCAAAACTTGGACAAATGAGCTCTTCACAGACCATTAAAATCATGGCTCAAAACTTGGGCAAATGAGCTCTTCACAGACCATTAAAATCATGGCTCAAAACTTGGGCAAATGAGCTCTTCACAGACCATTAAAATCATGGCTCAAAACTTAGGCAAATGAGCTCTTCACAGACATTAAAATCACGGCTCAAAACTTGGGCAAATGAGCTCTTCACAGACCATTAAAATCACGGCTCAAAACTTGGGCAAATGAGCTCTTCACAGACATTAAAATCATGGCTCAAAACTTGGGCAAATGAGCTCTTCACAGACATTAAAATCACGGCTCAAAACTTGGGCAAATGAGCTCTTCACAGACCATTGAAATCACGGCTCAAAACTTGGGCAAATGAGCACTTCACAGACATTAAAATCATGGCTCAAAACTTGGGCAAATGAGCTCTTCACAGACCA
Organism: Protopterus annectens; assembly: GCF_019279795.1. NCBI lineage: Eukaryota > Metazoa > Chordata > Ceratodontiformes > Protopteridae > Protopterus > Protopterus annectens. The sequence continues at coordinate 805,077,232 of NC_056750.1, read as the reverse complement.
TTAAAATCATGGCTCAAAACTTGGGCAAATGAGCTCTTCACAGACATTAAAATCACGGCTCAAAACTTGGGCAAATGAGCTCTTCACAGACCATTAAAATCATGGCTCAAAACTTGGGCAAATGAGCTCTTCACAGACCATTAAAATCATGGCTCAAAACTTGGGCAAATGAGCTCTTCACAGACCATTAAAATCATGGCTCAAAACTTGGGCAAATGAGCTCTTCACAGACATTAAAATCATGGCTCAAAACTTGGGCAAATGAGCTCTTCACAGACATTAAAATCATGGCTCAAAACTTGGGCAAATGAGCTCTTCACAGACCATTAAAATCATGGCTCAAAACTTGGGCAAATGAGCTCTTCACAGACATTAAAATCATAACTCAAAACTTGGGCAAATGAGCTCTTCACAGACATTAAAATCATGGCTCAAAACTTGGGCAAATGAGCTCTTCACAGACCATTAAAATCAGCTCTTCACAGACCATTAAAATCATGGCTCAAAACTTGGGCAAATGAGCTCTTCACAGACCATTAAAATCATGGCTCAAAACTTGGGCAAATGAGCTCTTCACAGACCATTAAAATCACGGCTCAAAACTTGGGCAAATGAGCTCTTCACAGACATTAAAATCATGGCTCAAGACTTGGGCAAATGAGCTCTTCACAGACCATTAAAATCACGGCTCAAAACTTGGGCAAATGAGCTCTTCACAGACCATTAAAATCACGGCTCAAAACTTGGGCAAATGAGCTCTTCACAGACATTAAAATCACGGCTCAAAACTTGGGCAAATGAGCTCTTCACAGACCATTAAAATCACGGCTCAAACCTTGGGCAAATGAGCTCTTCACAGACCATTAAAATCACGGCTCAAAACTTGGGCAAATGAGCTCTTCACAGACCATTAAAATCATGGCTCAAAACTTGGGCAAATGAGCTCTTCACAGACATTAAAATCATGGCTCAAAACTTGGGCAAATGAGCTCTTCACAGACATTAAAATCATGGCTCAAAACTTGGGCAAATGAGCTCTTCACAGACATTAAAATCATGGTTCAAAACTTGGGCAAATGAGCTCTTCACAGACATTAAAATCACGGCTCAAAACTTGGGCAAATGAGCTCTTCACAGACCATTAAAATCACGGCTCAAAACTTGGGCAAATGAGCTCTTCACAGACATTAAAATCATGGCTCAAAACTTGGGCAAATGAGCTCTTCACAGACCATTAAAATCATGGCTCAAAACTTGGGCAAATGAGCTCTTCACAGACATTAAAATCATGGCTCAAAACTTGGGCAAATGAGCTCTTCACAGACATTAAAATCATGGCTCAAAACTTGGGCAAATGAGCTCTTCACAGACATTAAAATCATGGCTCAAAACTTGGGCAAATGAGCTCTTCACAGACATTAAAATCATGGCTCAAAACTTGGGCAAATGAGCTCTTCACAGACATTAAAATCATGGCTCAAAACTTGGGCAAATGAGCTCTTCACAGACATTAAAATCACGGCTTAAAACTTGGACAAATGAGCTCTTCACAGACCATTAAAATCATGGCTCAAAACTTGGACAAATGAGCTCTTCACAGACCATTAAAATCATGGCTCAAAACTTGGGCAAATGAGCTCTTCACAGACCATTAAAATCATGGCTCAAAACTTGGGCAAATGAGCTCTTCACAGACCATTAAAATCATGGCTCAAAACTTGGGCAAATGAGCTCTTCACAGACCATTAAAATCATGGCTCAAAACTTGGGCAAATGAGCTCTTCACAGACATTAAAATCACGGCTCAAAACTTGGGCAAATGAGCTCTTCACAGACCATTAAAATCACGGCTCAAAACTTGGGCAAATGAGCTCTTCACAGACATTAAAATCATGGCTCAAAACTTGGGCAAATGAGCTCTTCACAGACATTAAAATCACGGCTCAAAACTTGGGCAAATGAGCTCTTCACAGACCATTGAAATCACGGCTCAAAACTTGGGCAAATGAGCTCTTCACAGACATTAAAATCATGGCTCAAAACTTGGGCAAATGAGCTCTTCACAGACCATTAAAATCATGGCTCAAAACTTGGGCAAATGAGCTCTTCACAGACATTAAAATCACGGCTCAAAACTTGGGCAAATGAGCTCTTCACAGACCATTAAAATCATGGCTCAAAACTTGGGCAAATGAGCTCTTCACAGACCATTAAAATCATGGCTCAAAACTTGGGCAAATGAGCTCTTCACAGACCATTAAAATCATGGCTCAAAACTTGGGCAAATGAGCTCTTCACAGACATTAAAATCATGGCTCAAAACTTGGGCAAATGAGCTCTTCACAGACATTAAAATCATGGCTCAAAACTTGGGCAAATGAGCTCTTCACAGACCATTAAAATCATGGCTCAAAACTTGGGCAAATGAGCTCTTCACAGACATTAAAATCATGGCTCAAAACTTGGGCAAATGAGCTCTTCACAGACATTAAAATCACGGCTCAAAACTTGGACAAATGAGCTCTTCACAGACCATTAAAATCATGGCTCAAAACTTGGGCAAATGAGCTCTTCACAGACATTAAAATCATGGCTCAAAACTTGGGCAAATGAGCTCTTCACAGACCATTAAAATCATGGCTCAAAACTTGGGCAAATGAGCTCTTCACAGACTATTAAAATCATGGCTCAAAACTTGGGCAAATGAGCTCTTCACAGACATTAAAATCATGGCTCAAAACTTGGGCAAATGAGCTCTTCACAGACATTAAAATCATGGCTCAAAACTTGGGCAAATGAGCTCTTCACAGACCATTAAAATCATGGCTCAAAACTTGGGCAAATGAGCTCTTCACAGACATTAAAATCATGGCTCAAAACTTGGGCAAATGAGCTCTTCACAGACATTAAAATCACGGCTCAAAACTTGGACAAATGAGCTCTTCACAGACCATTAAAATCACGACTCAAAACTTGGGCAAATGAGCTCTTCACAGACATTAAAATCATGGCTCAAAACTTGGGCAAATGAGCTCTTCACAGACCATTAAAATCAGCTCTTCACAGACCATTAAAATCATGGCTCAAAACTTGGGCAAATGAGCTCTTCACAGACCATTAAAATCATGGCTCAAAACTTGGGCAAATGAGCTCTTCACAGACATTAAAATCATGGCTCAAGACTTGGGCAAATGAGCTCTTCACAGACCATTAAAATCATGGCTCAAAACTTGGGCAAATGAGCTCTTCACAGACATTAAAATCATGGCTCAAAACTTGGGCAAATGAGCTCTTCACAGACATTAAAATCATGGCTCAAAACTTGGGCAAATGAGCTCTTCACAGACATTAAAATCATGGCTCAAAACTTGGGGAAATGAGCTCTTCACAGACATTAAAATCATGGCTCAAAACTTGGGTAAATGAGCGCTTCACAGACCATTAAAAATCATGGCTCAAAACTTGGGCAAATGAGCACTGTCTGTGCAAACAGATTCCTGTAAAGAAACAGATTCATCCCCAGAACATGTGTGGATTCGGAGGGATGCAGAATAAAGTCCTGCCCTTTAAAAATATGAGAAAGGATAGCGCAAGTATGAAAACAGAAAAAAGTAAAGATAAAACAATGTGAATTCATTATCCTAAAAACTTCTTACACTACCCAAGGAGATCCATAAAGAATTAAAAATGAAAATCCATTTGGGAGCGTTGAAAGCTCACAACTGGAGGGTCAGAATCTTCATAAAATGGGACTGTTAAGTATGCGAATTTTCAGAGCTAGGCATGCTCAAAGTCATTCAAGAAATGCTGTATGAGTCACTAACATTTACATTCCACAGACATGGAAAGCATGCTGTAGGAACAGTTAAAATAAACAGTATGGTATATCGTTTGAGGTTTCCTTATTCCATTATTAAAACGCCAGATCATCAGATGGCCAAAATATATAAATAAATAACTGAAAATAATTAAATCAACTCCTATCAAAACCATTAAACAAAGGGATTTCCAGGTGGTCATTTAAGTGCAAAAGCAGATTACACTGTAGCTATACTGTGTTCAATTGGATATACTCCATACGTAAAATATAATTTGTATTAGGAAGAACACAAGATCAACATGAGTTATGGAAAAACTGCATGTCAAACATGTATAAGGACCAACTCAAATCCACTACAGAAGGTGCATTTTAAGGATGATGGACCTTTACTAGGATGTGCAATGCAAGTTGTTGCTTACAGATATCACTAGATTACAGAATAAGGCAAAGGGCCACATATTTGCGTGTTTATTTTATTTTCTTGCCCAGGATACAACACTGATGACAAAGAACCCATTTCAGGTTCGGCCCAAGAGAAAATAAAACATCAACATATTTACAAGTCGACCATACATCCCAACCAGAGAGAGAACAAAATACACTTAAAAGCAAGGAGCATAAACCAGCCAACAGGTAACCTAAAATATGTTGCAAGTGTGACTGAACATCATAGTGCAATGCAAAATAAAAGCTTAAACAATATACGACTGGCGTAAAGTCAGCCATACATCTAGGTTTGATTAGACTGAAAGTGAAACAGGAGAAGAGAAAAATATTTAGACATGCGAGATTACTGCAGTGGGTACTATGGAATAAGTAGACGGTGGAGAATTAATACAAACGTGTTTGTAAAGGGTAGAGGCAGATGAAAAACAAAGATGAAAAAAAACAAAAAAAAAAAAAAAAGAAAAAACAGCTCCTCTACAGTGTTAGCAGAAATGTCATTATCGTATACAATTAGCCTCGGGGAAGTTTAATGTTTCATCTGGAATGAACTGTGCATTTACAAGAGGGCATGGCCTGAAGCAAAATGAATCCCAAAACCGGTACATTAACAAACGTAGTTAAAATAGTCAGTCACACATGAGGGAGGAGGAATGGAACAGTTGAAAATTAATCTTCACCATGTGTACTTCATGACATGACTGTTTCTTTCAGCAAAGAATTCAGGTGCATGCTGATAGACCACAATACAGTTAACAAAATCATTTGGACATAAACAAAAACATGGTGGTATGAGAATGCCTGTAGAAATTCGGAAAAGGCACGGTTGTGAATGGAGGAATGTGCTAGCTATTTAAGGGTTTCATTAATGCCAAGGACAGCTGTGGTAAATGTTAACAGCCAAGTAAAGACCTGAAGTCTACCAAGCCTGGCTGACTACTGCAGGCAATCAACACAGAAATGACCCTCACACACCCTTCTCCCAACCTTTACTTACTTTCTACTAACCTATTCTTTAACTCACAAGTGAAAGCACAGACTGGAGGACATAACCTTTGTTTATCTAGCCTGTGTGTAGCCCTCATCAGCATGTGTATAAAAGCATATGTATGTACAGGGTGGACAAAGTAGGCCTCGGTGGTGATGTGGGTCCTCATGTCAGTTACTGGCAAGGGGTTGGAATTAAAGAGAAAAGGCTCCAGATATCCGTTAATTTAGGCTTCAGACAAGCCCTCAGCCGGCTGACATAAGGAGAGGCTCGATGGTGAGATTGGTCCGTCTTGTGGATCCTTTGAGCTACCACTCTGAAAAGTCTTGTGAAGAGCAAGGCCATATATGGCTGATAGTCCATGCACAGCCGCAGCACAAAACAACCTTCATGCTTGCCAGGATATCAGCTTCTTCTGGTTCAGTGCTCACCTGTGCTGATAGCCACTTATAGGGAACAAAATGGTTAAGACTCATTGGAGGTGGGGGCTGATAGTCAGAAGGTATGAAATAAAAAGCATATTAAAAAAATAAGTGTGTTCATTACAGCTTTTGCCCATGTCAGTCCTCTTTGATTGTAACTCTCCTCTATTTTCCCCAAACAATGGTGTATACACCAGACGCATATCCTCATTCTTCGGTCTTTTTAATACCCAGCTCTTCCAGAACTTAAGTTACTTTGCCAACTCTTCACCTTGCACAGACCAATTTGCCTTAATATTGGGAATGTTCCTTTGTAGCTGCCAATCCAAAGGCAACTATGAACTGGAGGTGCCAAGGCCCTGATTAAAATGTAGAACCTTTTTGTCACGTCTTACAGGAGAATTTAATTATATTTGTTTAACCAGGTAAATGGAGTGATGCAGAAAGATCAACTTCAGGAGTGACCTAGATTAACAGGCTGCACAAGGAATAAAAAAAAGAAAATAATCGAATAACAAGTCAGGGTATTAAGAGGTAAAAATGTAAAGGTCATGAACTTACATAAATAGTAAAATATTAACAACAAACACCACCATCAAACCTCACAAAAATCAGGAAAAAGGAATAAGCAGCTGATGACACAAACAATTAGAACAGAATAAACTATAAACAGGATGTTTAGACTATAGTGATAGAAGAAAAACATATCTAACAGAGGCAGAACATGTACAATGGCAAGACTCCCTAAAACTAAAGTGCTCCCCCTAAAAGCTTCCCCTTTGCCTACTGATATAATCCACAACACGGCATGCTTAACACCTTTCAACTTTATGACTTTTAAATCTCTTCTGTCAATAAAATCCAGTACGGTCCTGTACAGATCCTGTTTCTTTGGAATTACAAGGAATCTGGGGGACAAATCACCTCAACCACACCAACGAAAGGTGGGAAATTGGTCAACCACTTTCTAGTAAGCCACACCCTGCAAGTGTTCTTCATACTCTGTCAATGTATCGAGTCATCTGTACGGGAGCAGTGGACGAGGTTACAGTAGAACGTCGTGTACGGGAGCAGTGGACGAGGTTACAGTAGAACATCGTGTACCGGAGCAGTAGACGAGGTTACAGTAGAACGTCGTGTACGGGAGCAGTGGGCGAGGTTACAGTAGAACGTGGTGTACGGGAGCAGTGGACGAGGTTACAGTAGAACGTTGTGTACGGGAGCAGGGGGCGAGGTTACAGTAGAACGCACTGTACAGGAACAGGGACAAAGTTGTAGCAAAATGCACTGCACGGGAGCAGGAAACAAAATACAGTAGAATGCACTGTACGGGAGCAGAGGATGAGGTATAGTAAAATGCACTATATGTACAACATTACTCCATTTTGCTACCATCTTTCTACAATGTACTGCCTCCAAAGTTTTGAAAAAGTGACAATTTTCCTCTTAAGGGAACAGTTAATGTTACAGAGGAGTACAGGTGAGATAAATGCCTCACAGGATATATTTTTTAGAGACTTAACTAACAAGGATTTGGAAGTTTCTTTTACTCTTCTAGTCTATTTGTTGAAAAAACAAACCATTTCTTGAACGGCATCACCAGAGAGGGTATTGGGAATTTACTGGATATTATTTGGAGATGACATGATACCTTCAGGGCATGTCTGAAACAGTGGGCAGTCATGGCATGCAAGAAGCACAACAGACAAAGCAATCCTCTCTAGTACTTGCCAGGTTGTAAGCACACAACTATGGATTTCCCTAACTTGTTTGTAGTATTATTTATGTAAGCAGATTGTCACTGTGCTACTATCTGGAAGCGTTTACCATTATTTCTGTTTGGTTTGTCACAGGTTTCCTGATAACTGCTGAAGTGAGATTAACAGATTAAGGAGCTAAGTAGTTAGATGGGTATACCTTTCTGCTATACCTGCATAGCAGCCTAGGGTTTCCATCTGGCAGTGTAGTGGCAAATTCTAACATCTTTTGGGAATACTTCTTTTCAACTTTGCCATCCCAAAGTCTGTTTTGTGGTTTCCTGTACACTAAGGCACTGTACGAGCACATCCACTTGTGCATGAATCGTGCCATCCCAAATAGAACCAAGATACTCTTCTCCAAAAAAAAGGAAGCCAATCTGGTGGTCCCCTGCTATAAACAAACTATACAACAAAAGGAAGAAACTGTTGCAGAAAAGAGGAAAATCCCAGGATTGAAAAAAACTCCCTCACCAGCCTCAGTAAGAAGCTGCGATCCTTCATAAAATCCTCAAAAGCTAGTTAAGAAAAGAAAATTGCCAAAGATTCCAAAGATAACCACAAGGCATTCTATAGTTATGTCAAGAATCTAAATGGAAATGCTCAGATCTGCTCTGAGCTACAACAGAATGGCATTAAATATACTGATCCCAAGGATATTGCTAATATCCTGGCAGATCGATTTAGTGCCAACTTCACTCCCCTCTCACCCCCTAAAGGGCCCATCTCAATACCAAAAGATTGCCAAATTCCGATAATCACAGCCACACAGGTAGAAACAGCATTCTCCAAAGCTAGGAATACGGCATCCATGGGACTAGATGACATCCTAGGCTGTGTACTACATGAACTACAAAATGAACTGGCATCTCACCTAAGTGTCATGTTTAATCATAGCCTCACCTCAGGCTTCGTGCCCACTGAGTGGCACACAGCTACAGTTATCCCACTCCACAAGGGAGGATTTGCTTTGGATCCCGGGAACTACCATCCCATCAGTCTGACAAGCCTGATCTGCAAAGGCATGGAATGCATTATCATGGAACTTATAAACAGGGACATTGGCAACCTTCAAACACTGGACCCCAACCAGTTTGGGTTTGTGAAGGGCCGATCTTGTGTCCTGAATCTGATGGACTTCTTCTAATCTATCTCCAGAGCTGTGGACGAGGGTAAAGCGGTCCACACAGCCTATCTGAACCTCACCAAAGCCTTCAACACCATCCCCCATTCTGGAATCATAGATAAACTTACTAAGCTGGGCATAAATCCCTACATCACTCAATGGGTTGCCAACTAGCTTACTGACAGAACCCAGACTGTAAAAGTAGCAGACTCCAAATCTAGCTCCAGACAAGTGACAAGTGGAGTACCTCAGGGTTCAGTCCTGGGACCACTTTTGTTTGGCATCTACTTCTCTGAAGTACAGGCCAACACTAAGGGACTCTGGCTAACAAAGTTTGCAGATGATTACAAACTGGGAGCCATTATTGAATCCCCGAATGATGTGGATATTCTACAAAAGGGCCTTACAGAAACAGATGCCAGGTGCCAGAGCCATGGGCTCAAGCTTAATGCCAAGAAATGTATAGTTATCCCCTTTGGAAAAAAACATGCACCCATGAACTACCACATAGGTGGCAGGACACTAAACATTGAAAGTGTGATGAGAGACGTAGGGGCACAAGTGGACAGTGGTCTCACTTTCGATAACCACATCGCCACAACAGTCAGGAAATCCTTCTATGTGGCACACCTCATCACTAAGGGCTTTTCATCCAGAAAAAAGGAGGTCATTGTCCCATTGTACTCATCCCTCATTAGACCCATTATAGCGTATAATGCCTCATTTGGTATGTACCTCATAAGACATCTGCAACAGCTGGAAAGGCCACAGAAATACCTCACTAACAGAATCACAGGCCTAAAGCAGATGCCATATGCTGACCGTCTAAAACGCCAGTTATACTCTGTGGCATATCGTCTATTCAGAGGCGATCTCTGCTTAACATACAAGGCCATGTCAAACCCTGAGCTGTTGGACATGCTCCACTTAAAGAAATCCCAATCCCTCAGAGCCACATGCTCCAGGGATCTAAACCTTATCATCACAATGAACAAAACATGCTGGAGGGATAGGTTCCTGACCCAGAGACTCCCCATACTCTGGAATAGACTGCCCATACATGTCAAGCAGAGAGCCTCATTGGCCCTCTTCAAAAGGAACCTTGATGATTGGATGGGAGATAGGAAATTCACCCCGGGGATCATGTCAGTCGCCCTGCTAGACAGAGGCCTAGAGAAGTAAATATTGTGGGAAGAAATGTTCAGGGAACTGTTATGGCTAGGCTTGCATAGGCCTTAGGGCCGATAGCCTAGTACCAACCTATATCCCATATTCTAAGAGAGAGAGGCTTGGGATCTCATTTTACAGATTTGTTCTCAAGAATATCACCTAAATGAGGAAATTACAGGATGTGGAGCCAGTATTAAGTCAAAATGTTTCAATCCGCGATATGTTGTCTTTTGTTACCCAATAACTCTCCTTCATAGGATTTAATGTTTCTGAAAAGAGCATATCCTCTGAAGGAGACCCTGAAAACACAGAATGCCAATCATCCTCGGCAGTCTGCATTACAAAGGATAATACATTAATCCTGAATTATTCCTTTTTACAATTCCTTGAAGATGGCGGTGTTTTATTTCCCTACATGTCAATCAGATAATCCATCATCTTCAGCGAGGGGAAAGGAAGGCTACACTACCAGAGAAAGGTTAGAAGACAGTGTTATAAACTAAAACATGCACACACCAGCCCTCAACTCTAAAAAGGGAAAACGATTAAAATACAAACTGAACTGGAAGCTAGGAGAAGCCACAAACTGTACTAAATGGTACAAGGAGACCAAGTTAACACATTTTGTGCATTCCTTTGCCCTTGTTTATACTGAATAAAACACTGGCATCTGTGAAGACATGACAGAGGTAAAACATTTTATTAGCTCTCTGTGGTCTCTGCAGAATTAATATTTATCTGCCACAATGAAGGCTTGCCACTAACATCTGCATCTCAATATTCTGTTGAACTTGCCGTACTTTCATTTCAGTCCTTTTTTTGGCCTTATGAAGGAGAGTTTAGGTCCATTAAAGTACACTGATCTTCCTCAGCACCTGGCCTTTTACATCTCCAGAACAACCTTACCCAATAACACAGTCTGTTGTTACTCCTCTCAAAAAGTGGACTTCTAACACCTTCAGCTGCCACAAACTTATTATTAGACTTAAATCCTTCAAAAAAGTTCAAGATTCAGAATCCTCCATAAAATGTTGGCTTCCTAGACAAATCACATACTTAATGCAAAAATCTTAAAAAGAAGATGCCTGCCAAAGTCATACTAATTTGTGATTTCTCTTGTGCGTTTCAAAAGCCTAGGGTGACTGACAGGGCCGTCATCTCCATCTGTGGACACAACTTTGTTAAATTTGAAAAATTCATAATAAAACAGTTCAGCAAGATGACTTCACATAATTAAGGCAAACAAGCAAGTCTGGAGAGATAAAGTGATGCTTCTCAACAGTAAAGTGAAATTGCAGCCAGTAAACACAGATAGCCAAGAAGGCACTTGGCAGCAGGAGACATCAATTCTATTACCGGGTACAAGATCAGTGCCAGGCATATTCCATTCCTACATACATAGGGGATGCATGGGTACCGATGGGATACACTGACTAAACCTACTCTAAATCTATCCCTTCTATATATCCCACGTGACAGTTCTGCATTTAAAGAAAATATGGAATCGCGTCCTGCTGATGCAATGAGATGCTAATGAACAGAACAAAGAAAACATCACAGAAAGTTTTTTTTTTGCCACTCACTGGCATATCCCATTCTGAAAGATAATTTTTTAGCACAATATCAACAATTAAATCCTCAAATAAAAAAAAGTTAAACATCACCTATAGTCTGAATACCCTTCATAATGGGGAGATTCGTTAACCTACAATTTAAATGGCTACTTACTATGGAATAATAGATAAAAGTTCTCTCATTAGATACCCAAAACAAAATCTTAACGTCTACTGCAAGCACTACTGACTATCGTTTTGTTACAAAATATCCACTTTTCCCTATAGTATATAAACCGTACATTTGAGCGTCTTTCCTCTATAATAATTAAAATCAATGGAGTAAATAAGTGCTGTCCATGGTTCTAATATATACATATACATTTTGTACTATATATTTACTAAAATAAACTATTAGTTACTTGCTTACCTTTCTACTACTGCCTACAGGTGCACAACTTATTCAAAGCTTTGTCAGAGGCCTTCATTGCTGTTTGTACAGCAGAAACATCCTTGTCAGAGGCCTTCGTTGCTGTTTGTACAGCAGAAACATCCTTGTCAGAGGCCTTTGTTGCTGTTTGTACAGCAGAAACATCCTGCGAATGCAGCAGATAGTACTTTACACGTTTTTATTCCACAGTTTGCACACTGTGTGCCCTCGAATGAGGAGAAAGTACAGTTATCTATCCTTTCCATAACATCAGACATTTGAAAAAACAGTAAAATAGGGAGGAATTTGTGTGATGATTTAATGAAAACGAGATCAGATTCAATTGGGACAACATAAAGATAAAAAGCGACAAAAAATGATATAAATAGAAACAAACTATGAAGGAGCGGTCTGTAACAAAGAATATATGCAAGTACTATAATATGAAAGCTTTACTATGTTTCAGTTTGACCCAGCACTCTGAAAAGTTAATGGGATGATGAACAATAAAAAACAGGAAAATACCGACCTATATGTACAACAGTAATACAGTGTCCTAAATGAAATATACCACAATCATAAAGAACACAACGGTTTTATAATGAAAAGTGAGAAGGAGTGCTTCTTTTCTGGAATAGAAAGAAAGCAAAACAAATGGTTGGTATCATTAATTAAAAATCCATTGGAATAAACACAAAGGAACAAATGAAAGGATAGAAAAAGAATATGAGAGGTTGTTGGCAAAGCATGAGAATTACAGTGGCTTCAGTATCTATTCCACTAAAAGCATTGATACAAGTTATAAAGAATATTATGGGAGATGTTGTAACCTTTCATTAAAGATATCTGGTACAGGTGGAGACTGGAACACTACAAGAAAAAAGGAAGATGAATATGGAAGCACAGATCTCACAGAATACTGTCTGAAGACAGATAGTTGGGAAATATGCATGTACTTGGGTGCTGACAAACCATCAATGATGAAATGAAAGGCACAATGACGTGGAATATACACATTTGTCAGTGAAATATGTTTACTGGGCAAGGTTAGAAAGATGATATATTGAAAGACGACTATACCAGGATTCAAACCATGTACATACACATAGTCAGTGACAGTGTCAGATCATGTACCCATACTATTTAAATTTCATAAGCAAGAAAAAGTCTGTTGTGACAAACGCCGGCATTTTGTAGTATTTCTTCTAAACAGGAGACCATTTAATGACTCTGTAGTCATAATATTCCAATGTAAACAGTAAAGAGCTTGCAAAGAACTGTGACATTTGTAAAATAGAAGTTATGTTCTTACCATAACGTTCCATGTTAGTTGTCTTCTTCTCGCCTTCTTCTTGCTGGATGGGTTCGGAGCCGACCTCGGCTCCGACTCGGCCACTCTAAAAGCTCGAGAGTTGGTTCCACCGGCTCGAGGCTCCCCTTATATCCCACAATGCTAGGCGAGAGTTACCTCAGATCTCGTTTGTAAGCTAACCCCAGCTTATAATAGTTACAGAATAACTCTAAACAGAGTCCACCTCTAACAACAGGGAGAAAGAAGGGTGACCTACATCCTGATTCAGGAGATATGCAAGCAGCATATGTGTAAGAAAGAGGTGGTAGAAAGAGAGGTCACAATCACAACTCCTCTAGGTCTGTCCAGGCCAGGGGGAAGGAGGGTGGGAAGAAGAAGGCGAGAAGAAGACAACTAACAGGGAACGTTATGGTAAGAACATAACTTCTATATGTTAAGTTGTCTATCTCGCCTTCATTCTTGCTGGATGGGACCGGCCCCTAGCACCTTGTCCCGGTGGCCTAACGGAACAGACTCCTGAGAACAGTGGAACCAAAGTTAGCTCTATGCCTAGAAGCTAAATCCAACTTATAATGAGAAATGAAAGTGTGAGGAGTAGCCCAAGTAGCCGCTGCACAAATGGTGTCAATAGGCAGTCTGTCTTGGAAGGCTAAGGAAGTAGCCAAAGCTCTTGTAGAATGGGCCTTAGGTTTATTAGGCAGCTTTTGGTGTCTAATCTCATAAACAAGGGTAATCAGAGATGTAAGCCATCTAGATAATGATACCTTTGAAACTGAAAGTCCCTTTCTGCCTTCTGCATAGGAGATAAACAGTTGGTCAGATTTTCTGAATTGTTTTGTTCTATCCAAATAGTACCTTAACTGATGATGAACATCTAGCCAGTGTAATTTTGTTCAGACCTATTGGAATATTCTGGAAAAAGACAGGGAGGTCAATGCTTTGATTTAGATTTGACGTCGAGACTACCTTAGGTAAAAAGGACGGTTGGTTCGTAAGGATACCCTGTCCTTATGGAACAATAGATAAGGAGGTCGACAGCTGAGTGCATGAAGTTCTGAGACTCTTCTAGCTGAAGTAATAGCTACCAGAAAGAGAGTCTTCCATGATAGCAATTTTAAAGAACAGGATGCTGCAGGTTCGAAGGGGTAGAATCAAAGAAGTAAGAACTAAATTTAGGTCCCAAGAAGAAGGAGGATTTCTTATAGGAGGTCTGAGAAGAAAAACTCCTTTCAAAAAGGCTTTGCAAAGCTTGTGGGACATTAAGGCAGACTCAGAAATACCCACATGAAAGTTAGACATAGCTGCCAATTGAACTTTAAGAGTAGAAGGGGATGAACCTGCATGGAAGAGTTCAGCTAGAAAATCAAGGACTATTTGGATGGAAGCAGTGAAAGGATCTATGTCCCTTCCTTGAGCCCAATATGTGAAACGTTTCCACTTACTCAAGTAAATCTTCCTAGTGGAAGATTTATGGGAAGCTATCAAAATATCTCGAACAGAGTGAGATAATTGAGGAAGTCTGGCTAAGGTTGGAACTGGAGGAACCAAGCAGTGAGGTTCAGAGAGGTGAGGGAGCGATGTAACTGACCCGATTGATGGATCAAAAGGTCTGGAACTAGGTCCAGATGCCAAGGTCGCTCCAGTAGAAATTGATGTAGAAAGGGGAACCACACCTGTCGAGGCCAGTAAGGAGCAATGAGGATCAACGAGGCCTTCTGAGCGATAGCTTTCTGTATCACTTGAGAGATTAGTGGGAAGGGAGGAAATGCATACAGAAGTCCCCGGGGCCAAACTTGGACTAGAGCGTCTCTGCTGGGTTGGCCTGGTAAAGGAAATAGGGTGAAATAATGTCTGCACTTGCTGTTTTGGGGGGTAGCAAAAAGATCGCAGCAAGGCTGACCCCACTTGAGAAAAATCTCTCTCACAACAGAGTCTTTCAGAGACCACTCGTGAGGCATGAGGATAGCTCTGCTCAATTTGTCCGCTATTTGATTGGACTTCCCGGGGATGTGCGTTGCTATTAGAAAACGCTGAGAAGAAATCGCCCATTGCCACAATCTGAGTGCTTCTCGACACAGGGGGTAGGACCTGGTTCCGCCTTGTTTGTTGATGTACCACACTACAGACATATTGTCTGTCTGGATTGCAATCGTTCCCAAGGGAGAGAGTCTTGAAGGGCTTGCAACGCTAAAAGCCCTGCTCTCATCCCCAGAACATTTATGTCCAAGCGGCATTCGGCTGGTTGCCATGTGCCCTGGACCGCCCTGCCCTGATAATGCCCCCACCCGATCAGGGAGGCGTCCGTTGTCAGAGTAGCAACCGGAGGGGGAGGAACAAAGGGTCTTCCCAACCAGAGCTGAGGGGAAGACATCCACCACATGAGATGATTTTTGCACGCCTGCGTGATCATAATGGTGTGGGACATTGGAAGTTGCTGGTATGACCATTGTGTAAAGAGCATCCATTGAAGGATTCGCATGTGGAATCTGGCTAATGGAAGCAGAGGTATGGCAGCCGCCATAATTCCCAACACTTTCAGAACTAACCTGGCTTTGATTCTGTTGTTGTTGAAAAGGAGTGAGACCAGTCTGTGTATGTCTGTTATTCTCTGATCTGTTAGCCTCGCAGACATGTCTACTGTGTCTAGATTTGCACCTATGTAGGTAATAGTACGACAAGGCGACAAAACAGACTTTTCGCAATTTATTGAAATGCCTAACTTTTGACAAATGCGAAAAGTGTAATCCCTGGCCATCAGAAGGAGATGCTTGGTGGGAGCTGTGAGGAGCCAGTCGTCCAAATATGGAAACACCTGGAATCCTTGTCGCCTCAGGTGAGAAGCTACCACTGCCATGCATTTGGTAAACACCGGGGACAGTGGTGAGACCAAAGGGCAGGGCCCTGAATTGAAAATGACTGGTTCCCAGCCTGAAGCGGAGGAATCTTCTGGAGCCGCCTGTTCATTTTATGTGATAGTACGCATCCTGAAGGTCTATAGAGCACATCCAGTTTCCTTTTCCCAATAGGGAAGGATGGACTGCAGCGTGACCATCCGAAATCTTGTTTTCTTGACTGATCTGTTCAAGATACTGAGATCCAAAATTGGTCTCCAGTCCCCTGTTTTCTTTGGAACTAAAAAGAACCTTGAGTAGATTCCGGATCCTTGCTGGTCTGCTGGAACTGGCTGAATTGCTCTTTTTGCAAGCAGTTTTGAAATTTCCAAAACCGCTAGATCCCTTTGTGCGGGTGGAACATCTGGAAGGGATTTTTTTGATTGTTTCGGAATGCGAAGAAAGGGGATAGAATAGCCTTCGGAAATGACGGACTGTACCCATTTGTCTTGAGTCAGGGATAGCCAGGCTTTTGGGTACAGTGACAACCTTCCCCCGACTGCCTCCGAAGGTGGGCAGTCGAGCAACACCTCAGGGATGCTGAAAGGGCTTATCAGAGAAGGCTTCTCGATTGCCCTGGTTCTGCGGAGCCCCCCTGCCTCGAGGGCGACGTCTACCATTGTTATTCCCGCCTCTGCCTCTGGCGGGGTAACGACTTTGTGCGTCAGGCGAAGTCCCTTGATTTTGTTTACGGAACCACATTTTCTCACTTTTCTGGCCTTTGGGGTAAGGCCTAGAAGGAGTAGAAAAACGGACTCAGACGGCAGAAAGAGTCTTGCCATCAGTCTCGCACCTAGTCAAGGTTTCTTTCACTTGAGGACCAAAGAGAGATGATCCATCAAACGGGGAGTTAGTGAAAGACGTCTTGAAGGGGTCCGCAAAATTGCATAGCCGCATCCAGGCATGCCTACATAAGGCCACACCTGTCCCTGCGGCCCTACTCGCTCCATCAGCCGCATAAGAAAGGAGGCGCATGGAGGAGTTGGCTATAGAGTTAAGGGTAGCCAGCTGAGTGTTTTATCTTGAAAACCCACAGCTGTAGGATCCTTCAACATGTCACTCGCTTCTTTAATCAAGTCCCTTTGAAGACGAGTGAAATGGCACAGGTAGTTCAGCGAACGCATAGTAAATGTCGCTGACGAAAACATCCGCTTCCCGTACCTGTCCATGGACCTAGATTCCTTGTTAGGTAAATGGACAGGTACTGAAGGATCAGCTAGTTCCTTCTTAGTGGCAGCAGCTACCACCATAGCATCCACAGAAACTCCTTTTGTCAAGAACTGCTTGTCTGCTGGTGCAGTTATGAATTTGGAGGGTCTCCTGGGAGTGGGGTCCACTGAATCAGGAGCCGTCCATGCCTTTTTAGCAACCACCTGCATGAGGGGGTCAAAGGGGACACCCAGGAGGTGGAAGGGCGAGAGCCAAACGCCTCAAGATATACAGATTCATCCTCCGAAGGGTTAAGGGCTGGCCAATTTCCCCTCTGCTTCAGGATCTCTAGAATGTCTGCAAAAGAGACATCTTCAGAAGGGGAACGGGGAACCCTCGAATCATCTAAATCTGTATCAGATGTGATTGACTCAGGTGAGTCAATGTGTTTCCTCTTACACTTCCTCTTCGGAGGGGGCTCTTCTGCCAAGTCAGGAGAGGCCTCGGAAGAGGATGAGATCCCCACAGGGGGTTCCTGAGGAGCTGGCTCTCTGCGGTCCGGGATGAGGGAGTGAGTCGACTTGACCTGAGGCACCGTAGAGGGAGGGGCGGACGGCGCCGACTGTGGGGTAGAGCCAGGCTCTAACACACTCCGCATGACCTCGAAAGCACCCCTGTCAGGCAAAGCCAGAGGTCCCCACTCCGAGAAACTGAGAACCCCCCTCGGCACCGACAGTGATGGCTCCGAGGCCGATGTCGGAGCCGAACTCACCAGCGCCGAAGCTCCGAGAGGAAGAGCGGGGTCGGACAAGGGTCCGATGCCACTCACCCCCTCGGAGCCGACGATGGAAGTCCGGCGCCGAGATTCTTCTAAAGAAGAAATCGGAGCCGACGATGGAGCCGAAGACAATTGTATCGGCTCCGACGCTACCACAGTCTCGGTTCCGACACGACCCGGCTCCGAGCTCAACGGAGTCGGAGGAGGAATATATTGATGGACAAGGGCAGGCATCGACTGATGAGTCGGGCTCTGAAGCATCTGGGCTAGTGCCTCGGACTTAAGAAGTCGACTCACTACCCTCTGAAGGTCATGATCCGATAGCCTCGATGACCTAGAGGAATGAGATTTATGGCTCCGTTCAGACAGCAGGGGAGATCCTGGAGCCGAATGAACGGAGCCAAGGGACGGTGACCTGGACCTCTTCCTCGATGTCGGTTCCGAAGATCTGGAAGGAGCCGACACGGGAACCTCTATTACCTCGGCTCCAGCCGGAGCCGAGGGAACCACAGAAACTATGGACTGAGACTCATCGGCTCCAGCCGGAGCCGATGAAGGCGGAGGTTTAGAAACCTTAGGTCTCGGCTCAGTTGCTGGAGCCGAGGACCTAGAAGCCTTAGAGGGCTTCCCAGAGACAGAAAGGGAATCCTCCGGCTTAAGAAGACCCCTCAGGATCAACTTATTTTTTCTTTCCTGCAGGACCCTGGGGCTGAAGCTGTGGCATACAGCACAGGAGTCCTGCAGGTGCAAAGGCCCCAGGCAATAGACACAAGAAGCCTGAGACCTTTGTGTCTTTAGACATCCTAAATAAAAGTGTAATCACACACACTCAACAAACACACTGATTACACTAATTTAGTTTTAAAACTCAAAAATAAACAATTAACTAAAGTTTACCAAGAGTAGCACACACACACAACTAGGGGATGGAGAAAGGCCAGAAGGCCCGAGAGAGAACTTTAAAAGTTCTTTGGAAAAAAATTGGGATTTTCCGGAAAACCGGAGTAGAAAAATCCACTACACTAAGGAAATATATATAAAACTCAAAAATATAGGGTTTAAGTGATCTAATTTTACCAAAATTACACTTACCAACAAGCCGGTAGAAAAACCAACACCTCGATGCTGTAGCGGCAAACGAGATCTGGGGTAACTCTCGCCTAGCATTGTGGGATATAAGGGGAGCCTCGAGCCGGTGGAACCAACTCTCGAGCTTTTAGAGTGGCCGAGTCGGAGCCGAGGTCGGCTCCGAACCCATCCAGCAAGAATGAAGGCGAGATAGACAACTTAACATCTGAAGATTAGAAATGCATTCATAATGAACACAAATGACATATGGAAGGTATTTAGAGATAAGTAAGGGATTTACAGGAGCAAAAAAGAATAAGTAGAGCACAGACCTAAAAATCAGCTGAAAAAAAGCCACAGAACCCACTGGAAGTGATGAAATCCTAGTAGATGTGAGGAAAACAAAGGAAAAGGAAATACAAATCTGGTCAGTACTTTTTAAATTATTCTTCAGGGTGGAGATGTGCCCTTGAATTGGAAAGATGCAGTGGTAGTACTTTAAAGGTGGGAGACGATCCTCTTTATTCAGGGGTCATACAGAGCCCTTTAAATTCTGAATAATGATCACAAAAAGAATGACAAAGGTACTGGCAAGAATAACAGACCCAGGTAAGTGTGGGTTTACAGAAGGCAGGTAAACACTCGATAAGATAGAATAACAGACCCAGGTAAGTGTGGGTTTATAGAAGGCAGGTAAACACTCGATAAGATAGAATAACAGACCCAGGTAAGTGTGGGTTTACAGAAGGCAGGTAAACACTCGATAAGATAGAATAACAGACCTAGGTAAGTGTGGGTTTACAGAAGGCAGGTAAACACTCGATAAGATAGAATAACAGACCTAGGTAAGTGTGGGTTTACAGAAGGCAGGTAAACACTTGATAAGATAGAATAACAGACCCAGGTAAGTGTGGGTTTACAGAAGGCAGGCAAACACTCGATAACATTAACAAAGCCTTAATGACTCAAACGGACACACTAGATAATAATCATATATTAATGTTAATAGGTCTCAAGGGCAAAAATAATCTTTTGGCAGAGCGAACTGGGAATTTATGAAGAGATCTTGAGGCATTTGGGTTTCCACAAGCACGGGCATATTTAATATCTACAGAGAAGCTCAAGCTAAGGTAAAGTGTGGTAGTGAGTTGTCTAAAGCGTTTATTCTTACAACAGGAACTAAGCAAGGATGTCCTCTTTCACCACTACTGTTTGTATTGTATTTAAAGCCATAAGCAAGAGACACAAGAAAATTAAATATTATTGGATATAAACGGAAAAATACTAATGAGAAAAATAGACCTCTTTATGGATGGCACCATGTTACCAAGCTGGAACATGACAAAGATAATATTTATAGCAAGAACGTAAATGAAAAACAAAGGCTATAGTAATGAGGTATGCCACAATACATGACATGGTACAGGCATTGCACTTTTTGGAGTACATGTCAAGATGAAATACTTGGGAATTTGGCTGAAACTGGATGTTAAGCTATCAGCTAAAGGAACATGGGAAGAAATTATTCAAAATATTGTAAGCAGCTAAGACCCTGGAAATAGTTATGGACATCAACAAGCGGACGTGATTAAAATGTATTTGGTCCTGCTGGTTCTTTACATATGATCAGATATGGAATAATATAAAAAAGAAAATTAAAGACTTTTTGGGGGGTATGGGGTAAAGAAAATGAATGCAATGGATGAAATAAAACTAACAAAACAGGGTGTCTGAGACTTCCAAATCTGAAAGTATACTAAAATGCCACACAGCTTAGATTAATATTTTTGATTAGTGACTCAGACTATATGCCCAAATGGAGGCATACGATATGCATAATGCCTAATGAGGCAACATGTGAGCATTTGGGCAGATTTAGGAAAGGAATATAAACAGCACTATGTACAGCCTTGTATACATAAAAATATTGCACAACTCTTTCTTTAAAGAGGTTACACCTTGGGGGGAAAACGAATGACACCAATAGGTTATATTGTCATAAGAAAAACACAGAAGATAATGCAATACGCATTTGGTAAAGAAACAAAGAAACTAAATTTTGGAGGCAGATAATCAAAGGAGATGAGGTAATAAAATTGGATGAAGCTTGGCAAATTTTTGAGCTGTAAAACTCACACCAGCTTGCACACAGATCTGATGTTCAAGTTGAATGAAGTGACATCCAGGCTGGATACTTTAATTGTTAAACCACAAACTTTTTTTTTTTTTTTTTTTTATATATACCTGAAGCCGAAGCAGAAATGGAAGAACAGAAAAGATTTATAAGTAGAGCATAAATGGCAATGTCAGATTTGAGAGGACAGTACAGTATAAAATTTAAAAAAGCATACAGTGAACAGCTGAATGAAATGTATTACCCTTCACTGTTGATCTGTAATGTGTCTCATCTCAGGCTATGCAACTAACTTAAGAAAATGTAAAATTTTTGCAATTAAATGTTTACAGAAATATTTTTGTACCCCTAGAAACCTTAAAAAAAATGTTCCCACAGACAAGAGGCATACATGTTAGAGATGTGATGATTCAGAACTAGGGTCTTTGGAGCATACATATTAGAAATGTCCCAAAATGCTTCAGTACAAAACAGAATTAACAATATGTTAAGTCTTATACTTGGAAAAGTATTAAATCTCAACATAGAGAGAGATTTATTGAGTTGATGTAAAACAGCATGTACTAAAAAGGTGAAAAATGTTATCTTTAGTGTTGATAATGGGTAAGAAAGCCATAACTAGAAAATTGAAAAACAAAGACAAACTTAATATGAGAAGTAAACAAAGTGATTACATGGTTTAAAGTATGGAATGAAAACTACGAGAGATAACTCACAAATAAAAAAGGGGATGTATGTGTTTCTTTAAAGGAAACAGTTTGAAGAGAACACTGACATGGAACAAAGCACCTTAGATGCATGTATATTTAATAAAGAAGACGGTAATACAAGGTACAAAGTCACTGATACAATTGTTAAGAATTGTAATATAGTGAAAATAACACAGTTACTATTAAATTCCTGATGTCAGTAAGCAGTTAAATAGTGTATTGGACCAGCAATGTTAAATTATATTTGCTACGAAGACCAAATGAGCTCATTTTCATCACAAAATCACTCCGTCTACAATACTGTATTTTATGTGAACTCCAGCCTCAAACAAGCCTGATAAGTACTGTGCCGGTTGCACTGCATCTGTTGTCTGTTAAGTGATATTTGCCAAGTTCTGCACATTTTGAGCTTTTTTGTAATCTGAAGACTTAGTAAACTGTTATCTGTACTCTAGAGAGAATAGAGGGTAATTGCGTATTTTATGCTTGAGACTTGCTAAAAAGCGTAAGAGTGCACAGTTTAGGACTGTCCAGAGAGCTGTTTGAACTGTTTGTTGATTCTCTGCATCTGTTGTTGCATTTGTGCGACACGTGACATCACAAGGCAGAGGTTAGCTGTGCCCTGTATAGACACAGGTTCTTTGAATCTTAAGTTTCCCTATAGAAACTAGCCTCTAAAATTT
Organism: Protopterus annectens; assembly: GCF_019279795.1. Lineage (NCBI taxonomy): Eukaryota > Metazoa > Chordata > Ceratodontiformes > Protopteridae > Protopterus > Protopterus annectens. The sequence goes on along the minus strand of NC_056750.1, from coordinate 805,054,797 downwards.
CTGGAATACCCAAGTTGAGTGGCAACCTCCTAGTTTGCACTCAAAGGACCACTGACACAGGAATTTAGACTCGCATTGTACATTTTACCCAAAAAATACTACGCAAATCAGTCATAAACCACTCGGATACAGCCATGACATAATCATCTGGAACCATGAATTTGCACTTGGTAGAAATGGGCACCCTGAAAAATGTAGCACCCGACTCGTGTTTACTCACAACCAACTATTTCTTAAGAAATCTGACTGTGTGTGTGAAAGGGGTTCATATCAATCCGTCGACAGCCGAAACATCGACGCTTACCTCATCGACACCAAAGCATCGACCGTTCAGAACATCGACAATCCAGGTAAGCGATTTTCCCCCTTACAGGACCCATGGTAGCACTTGTTTCGCTAGTGCGACGCTATGGACAACGCAAATTCTCAACAGTCGCTACCATGGGTCCTGAGTGCTACCATGGGTCCTGTAAGGGGGAAAATCGCTTACCTGGAATGTCGATGTTCTGAACGGTCGATGCTTTGGTGTCGATGAGGTAAGCATCGATGTTTCGGCTGCCGACGGATTCATATGAACCCGTGTGAAAGACGTATTATGAGATGCAGTAATACAATGTCATTAGAGGCCGGGGTCTCACCTTTAGATACCAGATATACCAAACAGGTTGTCAGAAACACACACCACCACACTATACCTATCACAAACATTAAATAACAAATGCATAGACCTACATAAGCTGTGGCTTTTGAAACTAACCTACCTAAACATCAAAAGCCTCCCAGATGCAACTACTGGAACAAACACCCTCAGCAACCTCATAAACTCTTTAATCAAGTAGCACCCACCACAAAACATGCATCTATAGTGTCTCAACTTAAAAGTCTACAAGGAAACCTCCATAAAACCCAACATCCTAACCAAAGACTCCATGTGAGATACAGTGATGCACTACTAACCAGGATGAAGAGGGTCAAGGTCATGGTCAGTTGCTTTACTCCATGTGAGATGCAGTGATGCACTACTCACCGGGATGAAGAAGAGGTCAAGGTCACAGTCAGCTGCTTTACTCCATGTGAGACACAGTGATGCACTTCTCACCATTGAAGAGGTCAAGGTCATGGTCAGTTGCTTTACTCCATGTGAGATACAGTGAAGCACTACTCACTGGGATGAAGAGGGTCAAGGTCATGCTCAGTTGCTTTACTCCATATGAGATGCAGTGATGCACTACTCACCAGGATGAAAAGGGTCAAGGTCATGGTCAGTTGCTTTACTCCATGTGAGATGCAGTGATGCACTACTCACCAGGTTGAATGTCATGGTCAAGGTCATGCTCAGTTGCTTTTTGGGTGCCAGGGTTCTTCACATAACTCATGCACTCATGTGCTTGCACCATAAGTACATCTATGACAGTCATACTACGCATGAGAGTAAACAAATTAAGACTTACTTGCCTGGATTATATGAAGAAAAGACATGCTGGAGCTCTCAAAATGCGTGTCTGAGGACGTATTCACCTAGCCACGAGCAGCATCTTACCTTCACCTAGAATGAAACTACACTATGAACAAAAGATGACCGACTTCAGCAACTGGATTAGCTTCTGTTGTCATTCAAGGGGGGGGGGGTGCAATACATATCTTCCTGGGAGGACATGGGAGACACTCCAAACTGCTTTGTCAGAGATGGCCTGCACTTGTCCCCCCAAGGCCTCTGTATTTTGGCAAAAACATTATCTACCCACATAATGCCTTTTTTTAAGGAAAAACATCAAGCCTTAAAAAGTTTCCAACATAACAAAAATTCAAATAACATGAAGGTACTGCTGCTGGATGCTGGAAGCCTTAAAAAACTGCACTCCACACAGGCCCTAGAATTCATCAACATATGCACAGTCACAGATACCTGGTTCAAAAATATTGAAAGCACCCCATCAGTGCAAGGTTTCAGTGCCTACCATACCTTCATACCTACCGCACTAGGTGAAGACACTAAGGGTGGCGGGGTGTCCATAGTCATAATTTCCTCTCCTTACATGTGAAGTGGGGTCAAGTCCTAGAACTATTCCATCTCCAACTTACCATTAACAAAGCCCCATATCACATCATAGCTTACTACAGGACATCTTCTATGCCCCCCAGCCCACACCTCCTACCCGAATAGTCTATAAGCGCCAACCATTCAGCCAAACACTATTCTCCTAGTGGACTTCAACTACCCCATCATCAACTGGGAAACTTATATATCCCCAAACATGTATGCACAGCAATTTCTGGAATTCAAAATTCAAACTTTTGAACCAGCTAGTCTGCAGTTCTACTAGGAGAAACAATCCTGGGCCTGGCACTCACTAATATGGGATACCTCTGTTTCTTACCAGTTGTAACACCCTCCCTAGTCAAATCAGAACACAAATCAGTCACATTCACCATAACAGTGAAGTCAGAACCATCCTCAAATAACTCAGTAATCAGAGATTATGCTAAAGCTAAATCTACTACAACTGAATGACAACCTGGTGGAATTCAACGTTCCCTTCCGTCACAATGATGACCCCTCTATATAAGCAAAATCCTTCACCGGCAAATCCTATGACATGTCGACAGCTGCAAAAAAGCATCCATCCCCCTCCAAAATACAGTGCCAAATTAAAAAATAAAACCCCTGTGGTGGAACCCAAATATAAACAGGTTCTGTGATAAAAGTAAAAAGCTCACTGCACTTAAAATAAGTGTAACCCTCCAAATGCCAAAAAACACTCCTATCAAACTTAACCTTTATTTATTTTATTTTATTTATTTATTTACATTTGTTTACCGGGAAATTCCGACTGGACGTAGGTCCTTTTTCAGCGGATGCGCAGGGAGAAAAGCTCCACATCATCAACTCTGTTCCCTGATTAAGTCAACCAGAGCTAGATCTTAGCTAAAAATACTCACTCAGGCAAATTAAAATTATAAAGCCTTTCACTATGTTAGAAACCTTAAAAATAATGCTCAAAACTATCCCAACTGCAGCAGCATATCCAAAAGTCCACTTTATTACACAGGATTACAAGATTTAGCGCTTTCGTAGGATTGTAACAAAACTTCTTCAGAATAAATAAAAATGCTAACACACCTTGCTTAAATACCTCATTAAAGCACATGACTTAAACCACACCCCCAAAAACGCAAAACTCCTTAAAGTCATACTACAATGATAAACTGCATTTTTAAAATAACCATAAAAATATGACTGTAAGTAATAATTCTAAAAGTTAAACATAATATGACACGAGTCTAAGAACACTAGCTATAGAAACACTTCCAAAAGTGCTGTCAATACAGCAAGTATAGGTTACATAGTGACTGTTAATGAAAGATGTAACGTTATACAACCTTAGACGAGTCAGAATCAGAGACTGATGCTATTAGGAGAGAAGTTATGAAGGAATCTTACAGACGAAAATGTAGATGGGTGGGAAAACAACATACAAGAAGACAAATGTGTGTGCAAATTGTAAACATAAAGGGGCTTTTTCCTATGCATTTGTACAGGGTGGAGTATTTTTACACTTAGAATAAAAATAGCTATGCAGACTGAATTTCCTTCATTAAAGAAAAAAGGAAAAACTAACCAGATATTGGTACAGATTGAGTTAACATTTCCAAATGAGACAGGCATACATATGGATGACTTCTCTCAATCACAAGTTCATAGGTACAGTATATACTCGGCTAATGACCAGCAGGGCCTTTATAAGCCTAGCTGCGCATCCAACCCAATTGTGTTCCTATGTATTGTGGGCATTTATTAGGAGGGGGTATGCTAATTAGGAGGTTTCTAGAGGTTATGCAGAGGAAGTATGTTAGTTTATGCATTAATGTCTTCCTTCATCTATCAGAGCACATTAAGTCCAGATCCAGGGTGAATTTCTGATTTCTCATCCACTGGTCAAGGTTAAACTTAAGAAATGTTAGGGTTGGAATCTGCTACATATGGATGGGAAGCATGTTTCAGAGCATGGGGATCCTCCGAGACACATATCTGTCTTGCCAACATGTCTTATTTATGTCACAAGCAAAATTTAAATCCTTGGATCTAGTGGTTCTGATGGAGTTTGCTTTGCAGCTGTCCAAAAGGTCCATCAGAGCTGGATCTGAGGATGCCCTACATGCCAGGCATTGATCACCTCTCAGTAAACTGTAGGAGACGAGAGTACAGAGATAAAGCTTTAAGGCGATCTGCACACAACAATGTGTTTATACCATGGATTCTACTCATAAGAAACCTTTGTGGACATTCCAACTGTTGCAAATGTCTTGTCAGGTGCATGCCAAAGGGGGCATTATACTCAACAATGGGGCTGATGAAAAGGGGGAGTATACTAATTGCTAGAAAAGCTCCAATAGTGATGGAAGAGGGGGAAAAGATAGTCATGGCAGATTTGTGGTAGTAAAGGGCTACTGGCAAGGGAGAAGGATTACGCTGGTAAGTATTTAATTTGCCACCTAAAATTGTCATTATGGAGCTAAAGAAAATTGTCGGAAGAAATAGTCAGCTTTCCGCAGGGAATATTACTTATAGGTGGGGACTGGAATTTGATTTGCAACAGCGAAGATGTATTTCAGGAACCCAGAGGTAAATATGCAACAAAAAAGAAGGTACTTTTCCAAAGAAATTTATGAAAACATTTGGTAAGGAAGGTGTGACTTCAGTAGTAGGAACTCAAAGAACATGCATATTATTCCCCGAAGGTACAATGGGTTAGAGTAGGCACTGCATTTACGTAAAAGCTTTGACACACATCCAATAACTATTTCAGATGGTGCGCCAATAACAACCACAATAAAAATGTAGAGTAATAAAATACAAGTTATACACTTACCTGTTAAAAGATATGAATTTAAGAAATGGGTAAAAGTGATTACTCGAGAATTATTACAGAAAATGGAAATTTCTTCAGAAGTTAAGAGCTAGTGAGTTTGATAAAATGAAAATGAAGTTTAAAAACAGGGTAGAAATAAAAAAGAGACAGAGATGGTTAAGACAAGAATATTTAGAGGGGCTTACAAAGTTTAAAGTACGGCAGAATAAGGGGAATCTCGCAGAAGAAGAGGTGCAAAGGCAGACTGAGAAAGAGAAAATAAGGGAGTATCTGGATAATATGCGTGAATTTAGAAAGATTGCTATTAAGCAACTGTTTTTGATAACCCCAGAGCACAAAAACTTTTAGCGCAACAACTCAGGCAAAAAAGTCGAAAGGCTTGTTGCTAAAGTTAGGGAGCCTATAACAAGAAAAATAACTGTTAGATCCTGTAGAGGTAATGAGATATTTTGCAAATGTTATGAAAATTTGTATATACTTCAGAAATGTGGAAATCAAGAAAAAGCTCAAGTGGAAATATTTATGGAAGACTTCGCTATAGCAAGGTAAGAGACAAAAGGGACTCAAATTAACAGTTAAAAATAGGAGACGAGATAAAAAGGCAATATATATACTCAATCTGCAAGAAAGTCTCCAAGAATAGACAGTATGCTTGTGGAAGTTTGGAAACTAGGAGGGGAGAAAGTGATAAAGATCTGGAAGATTTTGTTTAACAGTATTGAGGTAAGCACCAACATCCTGTAGGGAAAGCTGTGGTGTCTGCAATACCCAGACAGTAAAGACCCATCAGGCCCAGCTTCGTATAGGTCCATTTCAATTTTATACCATGATTATAAAGTGTTCATGCCTATAACAGGTAAAAGAATGGCAAAGCTGTTGCCAAAATTGATAGACATGGATCAATGTGGTTTTGTGGAGGGGATGCAAACATTTGACATGAGTGGAACAATGATGATCCAGAGGGAAGAGAATGCAAGAAAATACCATTGTTGTTGGTAGGTGTTGATGCAGAGAAAGCTGGGAGTTTATCAGCAGAGCAATGGAAGCATCTGCATTCTGTGATACAATAATAAGGTTAATTAGGAGGATATATGGCAGAATGGAGGCAAAAATTAAAGAGGAAAGGTTCCTCGCTGATAACTTGTGCCTGAACAGAGGAACGAGGAAGGAGTGTCCTTTTTCCCCCTTTGTTATCTGCATTATGTTTACAGCCATTGGCAAAGAAAATAAGGGACTCAAAGTTATAACTACTATGGTAATCAAGAAAAGTTGGCTTTATTTGAAGAGGATATTATTTTGTACCTGATAAAACCAGAAAAGGGCATCTCAGTGTTGTGGAACATTCTGAGACTGTTTCATGTCTTTTCAGGATATGGAATTAATGGAAGACAAAAAGAAGGCTACAGCTGTAAACTACGTACTCACACATTAATTGGTTCAGCAATATCCAGATCTATGGGGACATAATAAACTGAAATATTTAGTAGTATGGGTTAAAAATGATTCTGTTATGATGGCTAAGGACATGTTGGAAGAGATTAAACAAAAGATAATACAAACACTAAGAAAATGGAAGCGGCTTATTGATATGGATAACAGGATACAGGCAGTAATGATGCTTTTAGTCCCTTTAGTTTTAAATACAGATCAGGCATATTTTGATCAACCAAAGGAGAAGTTGTAGACGGTAATTAATAACCGAGATGAACGATTTTATCTGGAAGGGGAAGGAGGTAACGGTCAAGTGGGATAAGTCGATCCTTCCAACAGAACAAGGTGGTTTATGATCACCTGATTTGAAGGGATATTTTAGAGTTACACAGTTAAGGCTCATACACAACACAAGCAGAAAGCGATAATTCAAAGTGGAAAGGGATGATGATGAAGTAGCGAAGGAAATAAAAAAAAAATAAGGAGAGAGAGTGTGGGATTCTGGATGCAGATCCTTAAAGAGAACATAAATATACTATTCTGTTAAGTCTGTCGCTAAATTAGCAGAAATGAGATGACGGACCACAAAATTCCCTTCTTAGTACTCTGGCAGAAACATTGCATGAGCAAACGGGTGTAACTAAGGGCATTGTTGTTTGAGTTAGAATACGGTATCTGAAATTCTGCTGGCTGCCCAAAACGCAATTACTAGAAAATGGAAGTCAGGTCTAAACCAACTGTATTTGAAATAGTGAATATTTTAACAGAGATAAAATAACTGGAAGTGGGATCTTTAGAAAAGGGTAGGAGCAAAATTATGTAGAAAATAATGGTAACAATACATGTTTTGGGGAAGAGAGAGAGATTTAATGGAATGCAGGAATTGATCAATATATGTAATGTTGGCTTAATGATAATTGTATAAATGTCAACATGCTAACATTGTTTGTTTTCTTTTATATAAATGTATGTCTGCCTATGTCTTTTGTGATAATTTAGTAAAAGGTGTTAAAGTGATAGTCTGATAAGGGCCAAATAAAGTAATGCTATGCCTTCCTTAGATCTGTATGCCATGCCCTTACTTATAAGTTGGGCGAAAAATAATAACTTTTTTACTACCTTGGACATATGTTGGTCAAAGGCCAGATTACTGTCTACATGTGTTCCCAGATCCCAGGCTACTGGGTCAACAGTTAGGAAGTCTGATCAATGAAGTAATTTGCCTGTGTGGCATTGTTCTCAAAAGGCACTATAATGCATTTCTTGGAATTAAGTTTTAATCTGTGAGTTTGGTACAGTTATTTGGCTGTGTTAGGCCCTCTTGCAAGATGTTTGTATCATGAGGGGAATCTATGATGGCTCCCAATTTGCAGTAATCTGCGTACCTGGTCAGCCAAAGGGCCTTGACATTAGCCTTTACCTTTGTGAAGCAGACACCAAGTAGGAGCAGTCCCAGTACTGAGCCCTGAGGTACCCCGCTGGTGACCAGTCTCTTAGTGGAGGTGGTATCACCAATTCTGACTTCCTTGGAGTGGTCTGTGAGCCAACTACCAATCCAGCAAGTTATGTAGGGGTTCATGCCCAGTTTGGTGAGTTTGTCAACTACATCTGAAAAGGGTATTGTATCTAACACCTTAGCCAGGTTTAAGTAGGCAGTATGCACCATTTTCCCTTCATCCATTCAAAGAGGTCCCCTAGGTTTATTAGGCATGATCTTCCACTGATAAAGCCAGTCTGGGTTGGGCCAGTGTCTGAAGGTTGCCCATGTCTGTCAATTATTTCCATGATAAAGAAGTTATGTACTTACCCTAATATTCCATCTGTGTTTTCGATCTTCATTCATCCTTGACCTTTGGGTACTCGGTTCTGATCCTTGGAACCTGCTCGGCTGTTATATAGCTCCCTCCAGCCAAAAACTTTTGAGCCAAGACTCTACCCACAACACCCCTCTCCATATTACCTCAGCTCAAGTTTGCAGCCACATAGAAAGACAGAGGAATTTGCAACAAAGGGAAGAAGCCATGTCCAAGGTCAACTCTGATGAAGTTACCAGGACAAGTGTCTGATCCTCCAGGAAGTTACCAGGACAAGTGTCTGATCCTCCCAAAAGTCTACAGGAGAGGGAAGAAGGATGGGGTGTTGAAGATGAATGAAGATCGACAACACAGATGGAACGTTATGGTAAGTAAATAATTTCTTTATCTGATGTTGTCAATCTTTATTCATCCTTGACCTTTGGGACAGAGTCCCCAGCTACTTTAGGTTCTGGGTGGCCTTATGAAAGGATATTTCTGAGCACCATAGAACCAAAGGATGATCTTCCCCTGGAGACCATATCCAATTTGTAATGAGTGACAAAGGTATGTGGAGTAGCCCATGTTGCTGCTGTGCATATTTCATCCATGGAAGCTTTGGAATGGAAAACAGCTGATGTGGCTATTGATCTGGTGGAATGTGCTCTCACAGGAGCAGGTAACTTCAGAGATTATTTTTAATGTATATGAAAGTAACACAATATCTTGGCCATTTTGACAAGATAACTTTTGAAACAGATTCTCCCAGAGTTGGACTGGAAAAGGATACAAATAACTGGTTCAATTTTCTAGATTTTTAGTCCTGCTGAGGTAGAAACATAATTGTCTGAACAGCCAGCAAATGTAAGCAGTATTCACATTTGTTGTAAAATTGGGAAAGAAAACGGGCAAGTCAATAGTTTGATTAATATTGGATTCTGAGACCACCTTAGGAAGAAAGGATCAGTTGGTTCTTAGTTAAACAATCCTTATGAAAAAACAAATATGTGGGTTTTGAAGATGATGCTTGGATCTCAAAAATTCTTCTGGCAGAAGTAATGGCTATTAGAAAAGGTTTTCCATGAGAGAAAGTTTAGGTGGCATGTCGCTGCTGGTTCAAAGGGGGGGACACTAAAGACTTCAAAACCAAAGTCAGATCCCAATGAGCTAGAGGGTCTTTAAATGGAGGATTTGATCACAAAACTCCTTTAAAGAAAACTCCATAACCAGTGGGAAATTAATGAATGGTCCTCGAAGCCATTGTGGAAATTAGAAATGGCAGCTAATTGGACCTTGATTGTGGAAGCAGAAGCTCCTTGATCAAAAAAGATGGCTAAAAATTCCAGAACTTTCTCAACTGGTGTAGAGAATGGGTCAAGATCATTATCGTATGCCTGAGTTTCCTGGTGGATGGTCTATGGAAAGCCAGTAGAATTTTTTTGAACTGGAGAAGGTAAATTATTTTGCCTGGATATAATGGAATTGGAGGAACCAAGCTGTAAGCTTGAGGTTTTGAAGGCTGGGGTGCACCAGTCCCTGCGGGTGAGATAACAGGTCTGGAACTGAGTCTTGAATACATAGACGGTGAATTGGATGAGGCCACAGGAAGGGGAATCAAACTTGTTGAGGCCAGAAGGATGCAATGAGGATCACTTTGCTTCTCAACCTGTTGGCTTTCTTCAAAAGAGGGGAATGAGAGAGAAGGGGGGGGGAGGCAATAGACTTAAGGGCCAATCCCGACACAGGGAATAAGATTTGGTTCCACCCTAATTGCTGATGTACCAGACCACCGACATGTTGTCTGACTGAATTGTAATTGTTCATAGTGTTGCAAGCTTTTCAATCTGTCCTCCCTCTAACAGCACCACCCTCAATTCCAGGACATTGACATGCAGGTCGGCCTCTATCTGGGACGAAGTGCCTTGGACTGTTCTTCCCAGATAATGCCCCCCACCCCATCTGGGAGGCATCCGTGGTCACTATGGCCTGGAGTTGAGGGAACATGAAGGGAAGGCACAAAAGAATTTCCTCCGATTCCATCCACCATGGTGATAACTCCTTTTTGCAGCGACTGGTGATAAGAATTAGGTACATCACTGGATGGGTTAGGATGGACCATTGGGAGGCTAGAAGCCATTGTAGCTGCCTCATGGGAAATCTCACTAGTGGAACCAAGGTAATGATTGCTGCCACAGACCCTAAAACTTGGAGGACTAGAAGTGCAGGAGCCTTGTCTTTGGAAATAATGGCTTGTACTTGGGATTTTATCTTCTGTAGCCTGTGATGAGGAAGGGAAGCTACACAAGAGATGGCATTAAGACGAGCTCCTATCAACTCTAGATCTTGAGTGAGACTTATTTGAGATTTTGCTTGATTCACTGTAATGCCCAGATGAGCGAACAGATGCAGAATAAAGTCTGATGCTTGAAGCAGTAGATGCCTGGTGGCAACGATGATGAACCTGTCATCTAGATAAGGAAACACTCAGAATCCATGCAGCCTCAAGTGAGCTGTGACTGCTACCATACACTTGGTGAACACCCCGGAGGCTGTGGCGAGAGCAAAGGGCAGCACTCCGAATTGAAAATGAATGGCTCATAGCCAAAAGCAGAGAAACCTTCTGGAGCGTATCTCCATTTTTATGTGGTAATACAGGTCTTGAAGGTCTAATAAGGGTAGTATAGACTGAAACGTGACCATTTGGAATTTTGTTTGCTGAACAAATTTATTCAGAAGGCTGAGATCTAAAATTGGTCTCAAGTCCCCTGTCTTTTTTGGCACCAAAATGAACCTTGAGTAAAACCTGGATTCTATCTAGTCTGGTGGGACTTCTCGGATGATTCTTTTTTTCTACCAGCTTTTGAATCTCTAAGATATTAACTTTACCCCCCTCTCACACCCTAAATAGCCCATATGTATACCGGAAGAATGCAAAGTTCCTATAATCACGGCTGCACAGGTAAAAAACACACTCTCCAAAGCCAAGAACCCATCATCCATGGGACCAGACAACATCCCAGGCTGCGTTCTACATGAACTACAGAATGAACTGACACCCCACCTAAGTACCATGTTCAATCATAGCCTCACCTCAGGCTTTGTGCCTGCTGAATGGTGCACAGCGACGGTTATCCCACTCCACAAGGGGGGAGCCACCACGGACCCTGGGAACTACCGCCCCATTAGCCTGATGAACCTGGTCTGCAAGGCCATGGAACATATCATCATGGAACTTATAAACAAAGACATTGGTAATCTCCATACTCTGGACCCCACCCAGTTTGGGTTTGTAAAAGGCAGATCAAGTCTCCTAAACCTGATAGACGTCTTTGAAGCAGTCACCAAAGCCATAGACAAGGGTAAGGTGGTTCACACAGCCTATCTAGATCTTGCCAAGGCTTTCGACACCATCCCCCACTCTGGAATTATAGACAAACTCACTAAACTAGGTATAAATCCCTATGTCACAAGATGGGTTGCCAACTGGCTCTCTGACAGAACCCAAACTGTGAAAGTAGCAGACTCCAAAAATCTGACTTCAGACCAGTGACAAGTTGAGTACCACAGGGTTCAGTCCTGGGTCCTCTCCAGATTGGTATCTACTTCTCTGAAGTACAGGCTAACACAGAAGGTCTTTAGCTAACGAAGTTCGCAGATGACTGCAAACTAGTAGCCATAATCAAAACTCCTAATGATGTGGACATCCTACAAAAGGGCCTCACGGAGACAGATGCCTGGTGTCAAAGCCATGGCCTCAAGCTCAATGCCAAAAAGTGCATTGTCATCCCCTTTGGTTAAAACTCTGTACCCATGAACTACAACATAGGAGGTAGTATACTTAACACCGAAAGTGTGATAAGAGACCTTGGGACACAGGTGGACAGTAGTCTCTCCTTTGATAATCACATCACCACAGTAGTCAGGAAATCCTTCTACGTGGTACACCTCATCACAAAAGGTTTCTCATCCAGAAAAAAAGAGGTCATTGTTCCCCTCTACTCATCACTCATTAGACCCATTATAGAGTACAACGCCCCTTTTGGTATGTACCTCACAAGACATCTACAACAACTGGAAAGGCCGCAGAAATACCTCACAAAGAGGATTACTGGAATCAAACAGACGCAGACCGTCTCAAAAAACTCCAGCTTTACTCTGTCACGTATCGCCTACTCAGAGGTGATCTCTGCCTAACATACAAAGCTATGTCAAACCCAGGGCTGTTGGACATGCTCAACTTAAAGAAAGCCCAATCCCTCAGAGCTACACGCTCTAGGGATCTAAACCTTGTCACCACAATAAACAGAACATGCCAGAGGGACAGATTCCTGTCCCAGAGACTTCCCATACTCTGGAATAAACTACCTATCTATAACAAACAAAGCTCCTCATTAGCACTATTGAAGAAGAATCTTGATGATTGGATGGGAAATAGGAAATTCTCCCCGGGGATCACACAAGCGCATCCAGGCGCCACACTTATGACAATGCCTGAACCCACTGCCCTTGTCGTCCCTTCAGAGTTAAGGATGACTCCGTATAAATAGCTAGAGCCAATCCAAACCCTCAGACCCAATAGTGAAGCTACTGCACCAGGAGTCTGCCAGTTCCAAAAGAACCAAAGAAGTCAGGGCAGATCCTGGAACTGAAGGTGAAAGAGCTGTCAGCACCAGAACAGCTGGAATCAGAGGGATCGGACTGGGAAGCTCTAAGCCATTTGAGGAGGTTAGAGGAAGTTAGAAGAGAAAGATTCAGTGGAGTCCTGGGGAAAATGCCCAAACTCCAGAGGGGAGAGGGGTCTGGGAAATGCCAGAAATACCCCTGGCCACAAGGAGCTGATCCACCAACCATACGATGTCTACTTCAGCAAGACTGCTGGAGAATGGACAGATAACCCAGAAGGGGATTCTGGCCTTTCTAGGAAAAGACTGGGAAGCTTCCCCATGAAAAGATCAATAGAGGGTGAATACCTTGTCTTGGGTGTAAAGATTAATCCTGATTTTGGCACAGATGGAGGTTCCAATGTCTGTTGAGGTGCAGCAGGAGAGGTCAGCACTAACCGGGGAACTAAAGAAGCCAATACCAATGAGACCGGCACCTAGGTTTGTGGTGCCATAGAAGCAGATGGTGCCAAAGGGGTTGTACTTTCTGAAAGTCTCAGAACCTTAGCCTTTGGTTCTGTAGACGTGGATAGGATGGAAGGCTTATGCTTTTTAGCTACTGGTGCCGAAGGAGAAGTCGGCACAGAGTGACTTTTCTTCATACCAAAGTCCATTTTAGAAGGAGACGCATCTGTCTTGGATAAGGCTTCTTCGAAGGAAGACTTGATTAGCCCTTTTAGTATCAATTTATTTTTTCATTCAACCAAGGCCTGGTTATTGAAGGCCTGGCAGACAGAACATTATTGATCCAGATGAGCTGGGCCCAAACAATATACACAGGAAGTGTGCCCATCAGATTTTGGCATCTTCCATACAAAACCCTGGCACTGTTTAAAACCTGTAGTGCCTTTTGATTTTTCAATCATATTGACAAACGTAAAGAAAACAGAGTAGAGTAAACTGGCGGGAACACACACACACACACACACACACACACACACACACACACACACACACACACACACACATACGCAAAAAGGACAAAAGGGAAAACTACCAACAATGGTAGACAGAGTTACCAAAAGATTGGTAAAAGGAAAGAAAGTACCAACCATGGTAAGAGAGAGCTACCTAAAGAGGTAGAGAAGGAAAATTAGAGGGAGGGATACTACCAATGACGATAGAGAAAGAATATCGTAAGGTATGGGAAAGAAACACTCAATCGACCAGAAAAGAGGTAGAGACAAGGATAATAGAAACAAACCTGTATGTATAGAAAAAGATAGGATTAACCGTTATTAAATAAAGAAATTTTACTTGGCTGTGAGAGAAACAACTGAAGCAACTTTCAACAAGAGCGGCAAATGAGATCCGAGGTAATATGTAGAGGGGTATTGTGGGTAGAGTCTTAGCCAGAGAGTTTTTGGCTGGCATGAGCTGTATAACGGTCGAGCTAGTTCCAAGGATCGGAACAGAGTACCCAAACGTCAAAGATGAATGAAGATTGACATCAGATAATTTCATGGTTTTGCATATTAGACTGGACAGACTAATAAGTCTGTAGTTTCCAGGGTCAGTTAATGGTCCACCCTTGTGAAGTGGGATAACTGCTGCAGTCCTCCATTCTCATGGCACAAAGCCTGTTTTGAAGCTATAATTAAAAAGTAACTCAAGTGGTCCTGATAGGTCATTTTTCAAGCTATTTAGGAGCCATCTTAGAATACTGTCAGGGACCACTGAGATTGTGTTTTTGACCTTAGCAACACTGCCAGGACCTACTCCCTGCTAATAGTTGGGGGGTTGGGTTGTGTTAGTAGGTATTTCATGGGTGGAGGTGGGGGGGAATGGAGCTTAAACTGAATTTGTCTGCCAGTAAATTCACTATGGTCCTCTGCTTAGTGAAAGTGGCACCACTGACCACCAGGCCAGCACACCTTTGAGGTTTTGTACATAGCTATAGAAGGCCTTGTTGTCTTTAACCTGTGAGGTTATCTTGTCCTCATAATTGGTCTTGTTGGACTTAAACTAAACAGGAAATTAACAGGACTAATTAATTAGACAGCTCCTATCATAATAGGAGCAGCTCTTCCTGATTTTAGCCATTTTTTTTTCCTTTTGTTATATACCCTGTTATGGTTAGGATTTCACCACTGTGGTGTGTTTTTAGAGTTTGTTCAGTGTTGTACAGGTTCGCTGTAAACAATTCCACATAGGTTGTTGTGAACTTGGGATTGGGAGGGGCACTGAATTTTGGTAAATGACCATTTAATAGGGTGCAGTTTGCTTTGGAAGAGTTCTTAACTATTCCCATAAGGGACATGAAATTAGACAGAACACCTAATACTGAAATGCAATGGAACAGAATAGCCTTTTTAAATCATGTTGTTCTTCCAAAAGACCTGGAGGGTGCAGTAACAGTAGTCAGGACAGCTTAATCAGCCTTAGCAGAAACAGAAAGCTAAAAAAATGCAGTTGGAGTAGCAGTTTTCAGATTAACACCTTTAATTTAAATAATGAATTGGAAAGTTCAGTTGTGTGAGCAAATGTTCCACACCAACAGAAACCCTAATGATCACTACTGCAATATCCACTCCTTCCCTACATCCCCCTTGTTTTTTGGGGTGTTATTTATGCTAGGATGTGGTTATTTTTTTTTTGTTGTTCTTAGCACTATCCTTTCAGGGCTCAGTCTCCCTCTCTGTTGGCAAGATAGCTCTATAGGGCTTTGCGACCAAAGTGGTCTTTTTAGTCAGCTCAGTTCAAGAAGACTGACAGTTTGGCCGTGTGGAATGTGCCCTGATGCTTTGGAAGGTGGACAGCTGTTCTATCCTATAAAAGATATAACCTATGTAGCTAAGGCTACTGCAGCAGTGATCAATATGATGAACATCCGACTTCTCCAGAACAAATTAGAAGTGCTGCTTCTGGAAAACTCCGTGGTAAATAAATCCATTAGATCGGTTTCCAGTACAGAGGTGGCCAAGTTGCTAGACATTTCAAATGCATCTCAGAAGTTACTGCCAGGCAAAACATCATTTGATTCAGTAATAGTTCACACAGGTGTTCGTGATCTTCATATTATATGTATATTAGTGCTGAAGAATTTGTTTTCAATACCTACAAAGTACAAAGTATCAATGAAATGTTGCAGTTTCCCAAAACTCTTATTTAACAAAAGCCTGGGTGACTTCTGCAACACACACAAAAGACTGAACTTGAAAGAGCAAGGGCGGACTCTTACAAGAAATATGAATTCTTTGAAAAGGACAGATTTCATCTGCGTTTTCAAAGAGAAAAGTGCTGAAACATCTGACGCTAGTTAAACATTTTTTTGACCCTACCAAATTAAGAACAGAAAGTTGTCTTGGTCTATGAAAATGAGGATTACCATCTATTATACAAATGTATGACGTCTTTACAGTAAGACAGAAGAACTAGCAGCAATGTGCTGTGAATGCAAATAGTCACAGATTGCTAGCACTGAACCCTGGGCAGCATGAAATAAGTGCACCCTGGTTACAGCAGATATGATTGTTTGAAAACAGACTGCAGAGGTGGCGGGGTAGTTATTTTTGTTACGAATATCATTCCATCAAGAGTCTTACTGGTACATAGCCTACAGAAACTATCCTGCTGGAACTTCTGGAACCCGACGAAAGGAATCTACTGAGGCTTATGGTGTGAGAGTAGTTTGAACTTGGATAACTTAATTATACTAAGTGACTTTAATTTTCCTAGCTTAAATTGGAAAACCACCACCCAGTCCACAGCAACTGAACAGGAATTTTGTGACACAATTTCTTAAAAAAAAAACTTTGCACAGCTAATTTACTTTCTTACCAGGCAGACTACCACACGACTTGTTAATAACCAGTATTCCCAACAAAAAATTTTCAACATAGTCCAATTCAGTCCTTTGTAGGTTTTAAATAATTTTGCCTTCTCCCAATGAATATTGTTTAATTAGCCTAAACATTACCATACTTATTTATAACCATAAGAAGACATTTAAACAAGCCTTCATAAGAAAAGTAAAGACATTTAGAAAGGATAAAAGTTAACACTAACGAAGTAAGCAAAGTATGGAAAGCTTCAGGATATAAAATGTCACCAACATGTACACAACTGTAAGACAGTGGTTAGGATTAAAAACAAAACCAATTTTCCTTGATGGAAACACATTCATTTAAAAATGTTAAAATTAAAAGAAACATGATGATACGGAGGAGGCTGGACATCCTATGTATCCGAGAGACGAGATGGAAGGGCAGTGCAGCAAAGCCACTTGGCTTAGGATCCAGACTCTACTACTCAAAAGGGGGACACACTAGAAATGGTGTAGGAACTGTGGTGAGGAAGAAGCTTCAGAAGGCAGTGAGGGATATCATCAGAATTCATGAGACTCATGGCAATCAGATGCCAATGTAATAACAGGGCAGTATTCATAATCTCAGCCTATGCCCCACAGCAAGGTTGTGATAGTGAGGAAAAGGGAACATTCAGACAGCAGTTGCAGGACTTACTAGATAAAGCAGGACAACATGAATAGGTGTTGATAATAGGTGACTTGAATGCATATACTGAGACAGACAGAACAGGATATGAGGACTGCATGGGTCCACATAGGTGGGACAACAGGAATAAAGGAGAAACTATTCTAGACATCTGTCTGGCAAATGGCTTAACAGTAGCCAACACATGGTTCATAAAGAGACACAGTCACAAGCTCACATACAACAGTAGCCAATATGCAACTCAGGCAGATTTCCTCCTAGTAAGGAGAAGGCACTGGGATAGAATCCATGACTGCAAAGTCATCCCCTGTGAAACAGTCAGCCCACAGCATAAACCACTAGTTGCCACAATCAGCAAACAGTTGTCAGAGAAGGCACCAAGGTCAGCAGAGACCAGGCTGAAGACCTGGAAGTTGACTGGAGAGAAAGTACAACAGTTCAAGGGATTACTCGGGGCTCTAGCACCCAAGAAGAGGAGGAAATAGATGGAGTTGAAGAAGAATGGCAGTGCCTAACAATAGCATGTATTAAGAGTACAGAAAAGATATGTGGCCGAGCCAGGTATGGAAATAAGGTACATAGGATAGCTGGTGGTGGAATGCAAAATTCCAGGAAGCCATCAAAAGAAAGGAAGAGTGCAGGAAGAAGTGTGAGAAAGAAAAGACTGAACAGGCTAGGAAGGACTACTGGTTGGCTAACAAAGAAGCTAATTAAGAAAGAAGTTGCAATAGAAAGGCACTCTACCAACTTCTGGAAAGTGACTCAGTAAGTGGCACAAAGAAACTAGATCAGGTTGCACGGCAAAGACAGGAAGATAAAGAAGACAATCAGACACCCTTCATAAGGGATGCCAGCAACAACCTGCTCACCAGCCCAGAGGACATCAAAGGCAGATGGAAGGAGTATTTCCAGCAGCTTCTGAATGAAGAAAACCCCACAGAAGCTGTACTGGCCCCAGAAACAGCCTACGATGAGAGAAGAGGAGGAGCCCACCCTAGAAGGAGTAAAAACAACACTAAGGAAAATTAAGTCAGGGAAAGCAGCAGGCACAGATGAGGTCACAGCAGATATGATAAAGATGCTGGGTGAGATAGGGGGTTAAATGGCTCCTGGGGGTACTCATAGTAGTGTGGAGAGAAAGGCATATCCCAGATGACTGGAGAATAAGCATATTTGTGCCAGTGTACAGGAACAAAGGGGACATCCACAACTGTGGGCAGTATAGAGAAATCAAACTCCCGGCACATTGCATGAAAATTCTGGAGAGGGTGACTGAAAAACGGATATGCAGAGTAGTAGAATGTAAGATGGGAGATGGTTTGGATTCAGATAAGGATGCAGCACAACTGACCTGAAGTTTGCAGTGAGACAGATACTTGAGAAGAAGCTAGAGATGAGGAGCGAGTCCAACTGGGCATTCCTAGACTTGGAGAAAGCATATGACAAGGTACCAAGAAAGCTGATTTGGGTAGTACTGTGGTGGTTTGAAGTCCCAGAAACATTGGTAGAATTAGTGCAGGCTATGTACAAGGACCCAATGACTCAAGTACGAACAGTGCTCGGCCTCACAGAGGGGTTCCCAGTGGGAGTGGGTGTACACCAGGGTTCAGCTCTGAGCCCACTGCTGTTCATGCTGGTGATGGACTACATTTGCAAACAGGTCAGAGGGGACAGATAGTACAGTTGTGTACCTACCATAAATGTAGATGTTCAAGTGTATTCACTGTTGCAGTCATTACACTTGGGTTATCCTGCTGGCAGGCTACCCGCAGTCGGCCAGAGTTCCAAAGTCTAGGTCCTGCGTCGGTTGCTGTAGCCTCTTCCCTGACGTCAGTGCGCCAGGGTATAAAAGATGCAACCAATGCCATTTTCTTGAGTTTTTCTTGCCCCAGATGTCAGGTGCCCCCAAATAGGAAGGCTGAAAAAAATTATGCCCAAAAGCATGCATGTAGTAAAATAAACATTTCCTTCATCTACAAGCAAATACACCACATAGGTTGTATAGAGTTGAGAAGTACAGAAAAGTCCCAGCAAAGAAAAGGGGGATGGTGGGTGGGTTACCTGGACTGCAACAGTAAATACACTCAAACGTTTACCTTTATGGTAGGTACACAACTGTATTATGTTCATCGTGTTTCACTGTTGCAGTCATTACACTTGGGTTGAATCCCAAAGCTGAGGTTGGGTGACTGGGCCTAAATAGGATTAGGAGAGGCTACCAGGCCCTGCAGAACTGCAGTGGCAAAGCCTGCTCTGGATTTAGAGTAGAGAGGTAAGTGGTAGTGCTTGGTGAAAGTGTGCTCTGAACTCCAGGTTGCAGCTTCTAAAATGTCTTTGGTTGGTACTCCTCTGAGAAAGGCTGCTGAAGTGGCTGCAGCTCTGGTAGAATGTGGCCTAATGCCCTTAGGCACTGATTTGCCATGTTGTGCACAGCGCAGAAGCGAATGCAGTGTCCTATCCATTTTGAAATTGTCTGCTTTGAAATAGGCTTTCCTTGTGATCCTGCAGCATAAGCTACAAACAGTTGCTCAGTTTTTTTTAAAGCTTTTGTTTTGTTCAAGTAGAATCGTAGCTGTCTGTGTTATGTCCAAAGCATGCAGAAGTCTCTCCCCTTTATTCTGGGGATTTGGATAGAAAGCTGGCAAATGAATGGTTTGGTTAAGAGCCACTCTGGAAACCACCTTTGGCATAAATGTTGGGTTTGTCCTTAGAGAGACCCTGTCCTGATGAAAAATGATGAAAGGTTCCACTGCCATTAATGCCTGTAACTCTGAGACTCTTCTTGCTGAAGTTATTGCTAGGAGCAGAGCAGTTTTCCATGATAAGAACGTTATATTAGCTGTGTTGGCTGGCTCAAAAGGAGGCAGTGTGAGCTTTTCTAAAACAAAATCGAGGTCCCAAGTAGGTATTGGTGCTCTCCTTAGGGGTCTTATGTTTTTTCCCCTTCGAGGTACTGTCTTAGTAGTGGATGCGAAAAAATAGGAGGATCCGTATTGTAATGAGCTGAAATGGCAGAGGCATGGATCTTAATAGATGAGAAGGATAGGCCTTTGTCCAGCATCTCAGTTAGGTATTGTAAAATCTGAGGAATATTTGGAACAAGTGGTTCGAGTCCTTGTGCCTGGTTCCAAGCACAGAATCTCTTCCATTTTTCTGCATAAGATTTCCTAGTGCTGGGCCTCCTGGCTTCTAAAATGACATCCATAACAGCTTTAAAAAGAGGTGTGGTCTGAATGGCTAAATTATCTGCCATGCAGCCAGATTTAAGGTTCTGAGTTGACTGTGTAGGATCTGATTGTTTTGTTGAGTCAGAAGATGAGGAATTTGAGGTAAAGACTAGGCTGGGCCTTGAGACAAGCTCTTTAGGATTGAGTTACCAGTGCTGGCGTGGCCAGTCTGGGGCAATCAGGATCATTTTTGGCTTCTCTTGTCTGACTTTTAGGAGCACCTTGGGAAGAAGAGGCAGTGGAGGGAAGGCATAAACTGTCACGGTTTTCCAGCTGAATGATAGAGCATCCACTTTCCATGATTGTGAGTGATAAGTTCTTGTGCAGAATTTCTGTAGTTGGAAGTTGTGAAGGGAGGCAAAAAGATCTATGTACGGGCGTCCCTACTTCTTTGTTATGCTGAAGACCTGTGGATTTAGTTTCCATTCATGGGGATCCATGAGATTTCTGCTTAGTTCGTCTGCCAGTGTATTTTTCGTTCCTGACAGGAATTGTGCCTGCAGATGTACTTGATAAGTCAGTGCTGTGTTCCTTGCCTGCAGAGGGGGTAGGAATGTGAGCCCCCTTGCTCGTTTATGTACCACATAACTATAACGGTATTGTCCGTCTTTAGTAATAGTTGTCCTGGATTAGTAGATCCTTGAAGGCTTTCAGGGCATTCAGTACAGCTAGCATCTCTTTTTGATTGATGTGAAGATGCATTTGTTCCTTGGGCCACAAGCACTGAATACATTTTCCTGCCATGTGTGTCCCCCAGGCATAATCCGATGCATCAGTTGTTATTGTCTGCCTGGCTGTGGGTAAGGTGAAAGGCTGTCCCTTGTTGTGGTGACAGGCCCGAGACCACCATCGAAACTCCTGTTGTAGGCAGGGAATTAGAGTTATTATTGTTTCCAGGCTGTGGCAATGTTGAGTCCAAACACTTTTTAGCTACCATTGTAGTTTCCTCATATGCAGTCTTGCATATGGAATTAGTAGAATGCAGGATGCCATGAAGCCCAGGGTCTGCAGAATTTTTCTTGTAGGGAGCTGGGTCTTTGTTGCCATCATTTGAAAGTAATGAGCCAGTTGCCTTTGCTTGTCTGGTGTGAGATGAGCCATCTGGGCAGTTGTATTTAAGCTTGCACCCAGGAATATTATCTCTTGAGAGGGCACTAGTTTTGATTTCTTTTCGTTTACTGTGTACCCCAGGCAAATTAGTAATCTTTTTACAAACGCCAGATGTTTTACTAGAATGTCCTTGCTCTCTACTTGAATAAGGCAGTCGTCCAAGTAGGGATATATCTGAATTCCTCTTTGTCTGCAAAATGCAATTACTGGTGCCAGGCATTTTGTGAAGACCCTGGGCGCAGTAGATAAGCCAAAGGGCAGTGCAGAGAATTGGTAATGCATTGAGCCAGCTATGAATCTGAGGTATCTTCTGCAAGACTGAGTGGGACATGCAGGTATGCCTCCTTGAGGTCCAAAGTAACCAGCCAAGCCTTCTTGCCCAGCATGGGTAGAAGTTGCTGCAGTGTTAACATTTTGAATTTTGGAACATCCAGGAAAATATTTAAGATTGACAAGTCCAGTATTTGTCTCCAGGCTTTGTCCTTTCTGGGTACCAGGAAAAGTCTTGAGTAAAATCCTTGTCCCTGTTCTTGCTGTGGTACTCTTTGAATAGCTCCCATGTCCATGAGAGCAGCAATTTGCTTTTGTGCCTCTGCCCATTGGTTTTGTAGCAGGTCCAGCATACCTTTTGATTTTGGAAGGGTGTGAAAGTGGAACCTGTAACCCTGAGAAACATTCAGTACCCTTTTGTCCTGGGTGATTATGTGCCAATTTTGTGAGAAAAGTGCTAGCTTTCCCCCTAAGGGTGCTGCCAAAAGTTAAGTGTTTGGCATTTGTAGAGGGAAGTCATTGGGACTGTTTCCTATAAGGTTGTGATTTCTCTTCTCCTCCTTTGGGGGCTGAAGCACCCCATTGTTTAGGTCTGTAGGGGTGTTGGGGCTGAGATCTGCCTCTTGGGCGTCTGTATCTGCCTCTTTGTGGCCTGTCTGACACTGGAAAGGACCAATTTTTTGAAGGCCAGTTTCTGCTAAACCTAGGTGGTTGAATATGTAAGAAATCCTTTACTGCCTGCATTGATTTTGCTTTATCCCCCATTTTCTTTAACACCTCTTCTGCCTTAACACCAAACAAAGTATCATGCTGTAGTGGAGCATCCAATAATTTTATTTTAACATGTTCAGGTAAACTTGTTCTTTCAACCAAGCATGCCTTCGAATGACAGAGCCTGTAACTGCGGCTCTACAAGAAGCCTCTAATGAATCAAGACCACATTGCAGAGTATGCTTTCCCACTTGTTCAGCTGCATGCAATAAATCCTGCATTTCCTTATTGTCAGGACTTTCTGAGTTTGTAAGCATTTTCTGTTTTAACAAAGACATGAGGTACTGTTGATATTTAAGCATGTGAAACTGGTAGTTTAAAGCCCTTACAGCTAAAGTAGCAGAAGTGTAAACTTTTCCCCCCATCTATCCAGAGCTCTAAAATCCCTATCAGAGGGGACCCCCAGGGTTTTCTGCAGTGGAAGCCTTAACCCCTTTGGGACCCTGAGAAATTGTTTCTGGGTCAGCAGCATGTTTTTTATAAAGAAATTTATGAGAGTCAGGGACCCTGTAGTACCTGTCTGGCTTGACTGGTGCAGGGGGTAAAGAATCAGGAGACAGACTGGATTCAGAGAAAACATCATCAACAATATCAAGCACAGGGCCTGTGCTGAGGCAATAAAAGAAAGTCTCTGAGCCTTTTCTTGGATTCTGAATAATCCTGGCTCTCCCAATGGAAATGCTCCCTCATGGTGTGCAGGGTTTCCCCAAAAGAATAATCCTCAGACGGAGAGGCTGAAGGTACAGATTCTTCTGCATCAGAGTCCTCATAGGGAGGGAGAGAATATCCCTGATCTGAAGAGGAATCAGAGGAAATAGAAATCTGGTCAGAGGAATCATAGTCAGTGCCTTGCCTAGGCCTTTTATCAGGAGGGGGATGGGAACCCCTGATCAAAGTAATTAAGCCTTCGGCCATTTTAAGCATCTGTTTCTTTGGCATGGATGACTGTCCAGGAGAATGTTGTACTTGTATCCTTGTCTTTAATGGTGTTTTTGACTTTGCCTTGGCTGCTGCAGTGGACTTAATAGTAAGCTGTGAAGGTCTGAAAACACCCTCAGAAGCAGATGCCTGCTCAGCAGCTACGGACCCATCTGAGGGAATAGTTTCCGCAGGCCCAATACCTTGGGTTTCCAGGGGCCTAGGTGTCTCCACGTGGGAGACAGATACAGCCTGTGGCTCTGAGGTAGCGGGTGTCAGGGGCTACGAAAGCACCTCACTGAGAACTGGCGACTGGCCTAGAAGAGGCTTCGTCTGTTTTGGACCTCGGATGCCTGTCCTTTTCCTTGTCTTTGCATTTTTTATGAATTCCGGTCATCGGTTGTTCCGACGGCATTATGTAGTTAAACCTTCGGCCAAAGTAATGTAAAGCAAAATCAAACAGACGCTTAATAGTGCGTTTGTTGAATCTAACACAAAACCAACAACTAGTAACGTCGTGGTCAGGGCCTAGGCAAGGAATACAGTAAGAGTGAAAGTCCTTATGAGGTATTTGCTTCCCACAAGAAATACAATTATTAACTTTTACTGACATCGGTCTGGAGCAAGAAAAAGTTTCCCCAACGGGGTACTTAGCTTTATTGAAGACTTCGGTTCTGAAACTTGATTTCGAAAATCTTAGGAGTCGGCCAACCGGTACTTGCGAACTGCTTTTGCTTCAGGCACCGCGCGGCAAGAAAGACTGAAGAAAATGGTTGCATCTTTTATACCCCTGGCGCACTGACGTCAGGAAAGAGGTGACAGCAACCGACGCCGGACCTAGACTTTGGAACTCTGGCCGACTGCGGGTACCTGCCAGCAGGATAACCCAAGTGTAATGACTGCAACAGTGAAACACGATGAACATTAACAAAGTTGCTGTATGCAGACGACGTGGCATTACAGGCAGACTCTGAGCTAGAACTTCAGCAAAATATAGGAGAGCAGAATGCAAAACTGAAGGCACAAGGGATGAAGCTAAGCACAGATAAGGTGGGGGTAACGGCAGTAAATTGGGGAACTCAGACGAAGCTGAGAGTAAAGATAGAAGGGAAGATAGTGGAACAAGTAAACAACTTTGAGTATCTGGGATGGGTGGTTGAGGAGAAGGGAAGTCTGAATGAAGAAGTCAAAGCAAGAATCAGAGGGGCTGCAGCCAACACCCATAGCGTGTTAGGTGTAGTCTATGACAGAAGACTGCCAAAGAAGCTGACACCTAAGGTGTACAAGACAGTGGTGTGACCAGTACTACTGCATGGTACAGAAACCTGGGCAGTAAAGTCAGCACAGTTAAAAAAGCTAGAGGTGATGGAAATGAAGTGCCTGAGAAGATTGGTAGGATGCACACTGTGGGACAGACGAAGAAGTGAGAAAATAAGAGCAGAGCAGAAGCCAAAGTAGCTCCAATTGCAGAAAAGAAAGAGAGCAGATTACGGTGGTTTAGACACATGCAGAAAAGCAGAAGAAAATCTGGTGAGGAAGATCTGAGACAGACAAGAAGAAGGTAAGAGGAAGCAAGGACGTCCAGCAAAGAGGTGGATTAATTGTATGAAGGAAGATCTGTGACAGTCAGGCATGAGTGTTGAAGAAGGCAGGAGTGTGGCATTGAATCAAGACAGATGGTGACAGTTAGCATGATGCCCCGATCCCATGTAGAAAAAAATGGGAGGCTGATGATGATGATAAAGAAACACAGGGTATTGAAGAAAAACAGGTCATGAAACCTGTTTTCATTTTACTGATTTAATGGTACTAACATCTTTTCTTATTATTTTCTTGTATATTTTAACTTGGTGTTAGACCTTTATAATGAGATTAATGCCATCAGTAGTACCATGTGATCAGGACACTATTTTAAAGGCTGTAGTAAACTGAGATTAATGCCATCAGTAGTACCATGTGATCAGGGCACTTTATTTTAAAGGCTGTAGTAAACTGAGATTAATGCCATCAGTAGTACCATGTGATCAGGGCACTTTATTTTAAAGGCTGTAGTAAACTGAGATTAATGCCATCAATAGTACCATGTGATCAGGGCACTTTAAAGGCTGTAGTAAGCTGGGATTAATGCCATCAGTAGTACCATGTGATCAGGGCACTTTATTTTAAAGGCTGTAGTAAACTGAGATTAATGCCATCAGTAGTACCATGTGATCAGGGTACTTTTATTTTAAAGGCTGTAGTAAACTGAGATTAATGCCATCAGTAGTACCATGTGATCAGGGCACTTTATTTTAAAGGCTGTAGTAAACTGATATTATTGCCATCAGTAGTACCATGTGATCAGGGCACTTTAAAAGGCTGTATGTAGTAAACTGAGATTAATGCCATCAGTAGTACCATGTGATCAGGGCACCATGTGATCAGGGCACTTTTATTTTAAAGGCTGTAGTAAACTGAGATTAATGCCATCAGTAGTACCATGTGATCAGGGCACTTTATTTTAAAGGCCGCAGTAAACTGAGATTAATGCCATGTGATCAGGCTGTAAGTAAGCCAGGTGTTTTGAAGGTTCTGAACAAGTCCAATTTGTGTTCAGGGACAACAGCACAAAACCACTAAATTCCTTGGCAGTTCTCATATGACTTTTTGGCTTGGTCTTTAGTTGCCGTTTATGGAATGAATTTGCAGTGGTACCACAACAGTGTTCGCTGTGGGAAGAAATACAAGTTCTGCTTCTAGAATACACCCAAAATCCTTACAGATGGCTAAAGTAAGGATTTGCTAACAACAAGAAAAGCGTATCTTGTGTACAAGAAGTCAAAAAAGGATACCCAATAGCATATGTCCTATAGTTCAGGAAGGGCAGGCTGTAAATGAACGAGTAATATTGGCAGACATCTTTAACGCACAGTTTGCTAAAACAACAGAATTTTGCACTGTTTTGCAAGATGCCTATAGAGGAAGATTGTGCTGAAAAGGTATATTCGAGACTATTATGGCTAGTCTGCACACAGGGTAAGGATCGGGTTTCCTACTTGCTTGTTTATATACCACATCATTTGTTTTGTTGTCTATAAACACTTTAGAGATCCTGGGGACCGCAGATGATTGCAAGAGTTGACAGCATTTAAACGCCACCATGTCTGTTATGTTTGTGTGCTTTGGTCTGATTTTTTTTTTTGTTTGTTTCAAAGACCCTCCACTTTTATTTATAGTGACAGCACTCCCCAAGCAAAGTCTGAGGGGTCTGTTGTGGCTGCTCACATGACTCTGTTGGAGCAGAAAGGGAGTATAGAATAGCTGGATTCTAAGTAATTTGGTCTCTCTTTCGCTTTCTTGCAAAAAATACATACTTAAATGCATTCCTGGACTCTACAAAAAATGTACATTTAATTAAATTATGAATGTGTGCTCAGGTAAGATGCATTATCACTAACATTTTAATTAGTTAAAAATGTACTCTTGCCAAAACTGGATTTTGCACTTCCTGTAATCACCCTAAAGGCAACTTACAATACCAAGCTGCTCCACACCACACAGAGTAAGACCTGTAAATTTGTTTATTTAACTGATTCAAAAACCCATCCCCCATCTAGTATTAATGAAAACAAATATACTTGTTACCAGTGACTTGCACAGCTATTCAAACGTTACATCCTTGCTCTATAAATTAATTATACTACATCTTTGATCACCCTGACATACTGACACTCTCCATTAGTGACCCTCAAGTACTCCCGAAGAACACCCAATGTTGCCTCAATAGCCCTAAGAAAGCTATCATTTCTCTGTCATTGTTAAGAAAGAAATCTCGACGATGATTCTGACAGCCAAGGCCCAACTCATTGAAAATATCTGCAGCCAACCTTACAGTATTCACTCAAGTTCAAAGGTCATCATTTTGCAGCATATGTATGCAAAGCATTTCAGGAACACTGGTTAAAACTGGATACACTAAATGTAAACCTCCCCTTATATATTCTCTAACCACAGAGGCTGCATGGTATAACTGAGGACGCTGAATCATAATTATGAACTTCTTTGGCAGGAGTATCGTTACGGCCACATAACTTTTATCTACATTTTGTCAAGCACTCCTATGATAAGACACGCTAAAAAAAAGCTGTATTATGTGTTACATGCTATGCTCATTACTTTGTCTTTTTAACTCTGGGAGCCGGGTTGCAGCTGCAAATGGCCTTGTGTGCCCATAAGCAACTAAATGCAGCTTAAAATAAAAAGCAGCCTAACAGATTTTTAAAATATGCATACTTTGTGTCTAAGTTAAGTACACCAAGCTAACACATTACTTTTTTACACCTCATCTGCTTAGCAATCTTCATTATGTACTATGTTTATAGGCAATCAGCTAAATACCACGACAAAGTTTAGCATGCCGGGTTTAAAGCGAAAGCTTTTTTTTTAAATATTTTTAAAATACAGTGATAAATTTATTTCAGTAAAAAGTATACAGTAAATCAGTTCACTAGCATATTAAGGCATAGTGTATAAGGTTTCTGACATATAATAGTACTGATAATGAAAGTGGATTTTTTTTAGGAGTATTTTAAGCACGCAATTCCCTCTACAAATAAGGCACCTGAGATTTGTGGTTATGCAAATCCTGCCATTTCATACTGCCCACATAAGTGGCTGCTTTGTTTTCAGTTCAGAGTTTCCCAAGTGATCAAGGCTAATAATTAAATGGGTTAATGTTTTCTTAGCAGCAACAAAAGCTATAGAAATACAGTAAATAAAACTAAGTAAATGTGTTGCAAGCAATTTTGTAAATTTGTTTTCAAGTTTACATTGCTGGGAACAGTTCATATCAGGGGACAACAAGTACTGAGCTTTTACTGTTAGTCCAATAAAAATATATCAGATGTCATGCCTTTGTTTGGCGTGTGCATGTGCCAATAGTATAACAATAAACAATTCTCTTTGAAAAACAGTGCTAAATTGGAATTTGAAAACTGATATGATGTTCAAGGAAAAGGACGGAAATAATAAATTCAGTTTAATGCTTTTGAACATGACAAATGTGAAAATTCTATATATTGGTTGTGTTTTAAATACAGATGCATGCTGGGATTTAGAAAGCATTTTGTCATACACAAAATGGTAAATCTCTTTTGTAAAGATCAGAATACAGAAAACATACTACCATCACTGTTATGAGTAATACTGTATTTAACATAGATGGTTATGATCGGGTCAACAGTCATAACCACATTATGTTTTAAGAACATGGATTCCAAGAAATTCACCTCGAGAGCAAAGCTTGAGAGGTAAATCATGGCATCTATGTTGAAAACACAATTAGTAAGTTATGATCAGTGAGACCAGATCATAAGACTCCATGCACTACAAAAAGTTACCTACTCCAATATATTACCAGTTAGAAAATGGATGAAAGGAAAACCAGTAAAGCACTTAGCGGGTGTTGTGCATAGACAGCAAACAAGAGGAAAAAAAGAAATCGGGGACAGTTTTTAAACACTGCAGTAATTTAAATAAGTTACTTATAGACTGATAACTGTAATCTTACGTGGACATAAGAGGAAAGATAGTCAGGGACCACTGAAAGTGATGCCCCTTCCACTCTTAACAGCACTTTTGAAAGTTGTCTTACAGATGGGTTTCGCACTACAGAAATAGGTTTATCTTTTTTCTGATTTTGGAGCGTAATCACAGTGCTCCATGCACTGCATAAATGCTCGGATATATTAACTTATCTGCAAATCTCACAAAGCAGTGAGAATTTCATATTTTAAGTGTACGGGGAGTTTCTTTTAACTGTGTTAGTTCAACAATGTTAGCATTGCAGAGTGGTGGTGACTCATCTATGTACCTTAATAGGACAACTTTGCAATCTATGTCAGTCAGTTCAGAAGAACAGTTACAAAAAGAAAAATATCCGAGATTAGTTTTAGATTTTCAAGAAAATGTCCATATACTACTTTTCCCTCATCTTTAACTTACAGGTCTTGCCAGAACGAGAAAATCTGACGGCTGGAGTTTAAGTACAAAGCATTATGACATAGTGGCATTTAGGTACACGTGGCACAAGCAGTAGCAGGGACTTCTAAATGCCTGCTTCACAGCAGAGGATGTGCCAAGTATTGATCGGACAGCTGGCAATAAGGGAAGTATGGCAAGTTACATTTTCTTTTGTTAGGGAACACATAAGTCTGTATATCATACTGCGAACAGGTGAAAAAAAACAGCTCTTAATGAAGCAGCAGCATCTTAAGTCTTTTTTATATGCAGATCTCTACTAGACCTTCAGGGACACTCAGGCACTATACCCCTCTCCAAGCCTCTGTACCATCCGGGGTGAACCCTGATCATTCATTCCTACCTAGCTAGTCTCAGATGCCAAGGTCTACCAATTCCTAACCTTGCCAGGGCCAGAGAGAAAAAGGCACTGGCACAGAGCACCAGACAAGCTGCAGGCCATAATCCTATAGACTAATGCTAAAGCTCCCAACATGGGGTACTAAGAGGTCCAAGGACATTACTGGCAGTGCATGTCTGTAAGTGACACACAGATATCTGCCTTGCCTGACCCCCTCCCTCCAAATACTATTTGGGATTACAGCAGAGACACTGTTCTTCATTACGAGACATACAGGCAGCACAGATTTCTGGGATCTCCACTGGGATAAGAGGAGGAGGTCACTAGCTGCTTCATCCTATCCCACTTGGCCAGTCCTTCTGATGACTGGTACTTGTTCCCAAGGTGAAGTCACCAGCGACATACATGCCCTGTCAAAGCACCAGATACCTTATCTTAAGCCAAGTAAAGTGGCTTACTGCTCACTCTCCTTTTAAAAGAGCAGTTGAGGAGGGGGATGCCTCTAGCTAGTCCCACCCAAGCATGCTCACATCTCAATCACTCAAACTACAACAGTAGAGAAAAAAAAAAGCTCCCACACAAGGAGAACTTCACATAGGCCAAACTGGGATTCTGCTCTTTACATACTTTAGTATTTCTGCTACCAAGCCACCTAACAAAACGCAAACATACTATGACAAATATGCTGCATTACTAATGCTGCTTATTGCTGCTCTATAACTACCAGCCTTCAGGTCCCAACCCCTGTAGAGTCACACAGGGAACGTATCAGTTTCCCCACTGTTCCTGACAGGCTGTATTCAAATGGCAGCTGGCAAAGATAAAACACCACT
The DNA here is from genome assembly GCF_019279795.1 of Protopterus annectens. Taxonomy (NCBI): domain Eukaryota; kingdom Metazoa; phylum Chordata; order Ceratodontiformes; family Protopteridae; genus Protopterus; species Protopterus annectens. The sequence goes on along the minus strand of NC_056750.1, from coordinate 805,024,100 downwards.
AAACCCAAACCATTATACGGTAGGTGATTCTACTGTCAGCACTCACATGGACAAAAACTTTTCCCACGAGTTATGTGAATTACCAGCTGCTACAGTGGTACAACAGTTAAACTTCCACTTGCAACATTAGTCATTCACAATCAGCAACGGATTTGCTACTAAAGGGCTCCATGGAGCAAGAAATGTCATTCACTCAGCATCAGCAGTATTCCTTTCTTGAGGAGAGTACAGCTGTGGACATAAACTTACCATAACAGCACATGTTCGAATGATCACTGCTGCAGTAGCCTTAGCTATATGGGTCATATCCTGCCAGATTCTAAAGCATCAGGGCACCTTCCACATGCCAAAACCATTAGTCAGCTTGAGTTGAGCTGACAAAGTCGGGTTTGAGAGTCAAGACCATCACAGCTTTCATGCCAAAAGCGAGGAAGGATATGTCTGCAGAGGGCATGGCTAGGAAAAGAAGAGAATTCATGTCTGTACCCTGGCATAAAAAAAAAACGCACACAAACACTCACAAAAAAAAAAAAAAAAAAACAAAACCTCAAGGGATGAACGGAGGGGTTAGTGCAGCGATGATCACCTGAACATCTACTGTTACGTTAAACTTGCATTTGTACTACAGTTATCTTTATGATAACTGCTGCAGTAGTCTTAGCTATATAGGTAGATTATAACAGCTATAGCTTAAAATAACTGGGAGGTGGAAGAAGGGTCCAGTAGCCCCTGGACAAAGGTCTTAGGCAATATCTGTCCTAGATCTGGAAAAGGAATCTAGTTAAAGTGCTTTGTAAAAGTATGCACAAAGGGCCACTTTGCTACTTCAAGAATACTTCTAGAGTCCAACCTTTTCCAAAAAGCCATAGATGAAGACAAAACTCTGGTGAAGTGGGCTTTGACCCTGCTTGGAATAGTTTGGTTGTGGTGAGAAAGGTAATAGCCAGAGACAATAATTTATAAATAGTCTTTGACACAGGTTGTCCTTTCTTAACTTCACTGGAAATGAACAAATCATCAGAAGTTCTAAAGCATTTCCTTCTCTCAAGATGGTTACCGAGTATGACTTTTACTGCTCCTCCTAATTTTTATGTGCTGAAAAGAAAACAGTGAGACAGGCAGACTGGTATACGGTAAACTTGGATATCACTTTAGCCCTTTAGGATGGATTAATTCTCAAAGGGACACACTCTTCTTTGGAAGATAAGGTTGACCCACCATAAGAGCTTGCAAAAGTCAAAGCAATGAGTATAAAACAGTTTTCTATGTTAAGAACCTCAAGTCAGCCTGATGAGCTCATCAAATGGAGCAATTGCTACCTTCTCCAACACAAAGCTAAGATCCAAAGGAGAAGCCACTGGTTTTCTGGGAGGCTTCTTATGCTTAACATCTTTTAAGAGCATTTTCCATGAGCCTACATTGACGGGTGTGTTGGGTGCGTTGTGTGTGTTGGGGGGGGATCTAGACAAGTAAGACAGGCCATAGGATAAACCAGAGAAGTACTATCCCTGAATGGGTCCTGGTTCGTTTGCTGGCACCAACTAGAAAATCTTTTCCATTTGCTAATATACAATTTTTTAGTTGCAGATTTTCTTGCCTCCATCAATATCTGCCGCACATCCTCAGAAAACAGATGCCTAAAAGGTAATAAGAAACCATCATCCAGGCAGTCAGGTGCAGTTGTTTGGGGTTGAGATGCATCAACCACCCCTGATCTTTTGTGAGTAAGTACAGTATGTGGGGAAGCTTGTGGTAATTGCCCCTGGCCACTTCCAAAAGGGTGAACCACTTCTACCTGGGCTATAAGAGAGGGTGACCACAGTTACTCACAGTTATTCTCTCTGGATCTTCAGAGGTACCCTGGATACCAGAAGAGAGTGTGGAAAAGCATATAGGAGTATTCCTGTTCAACTAAAAAAGGCATCTGTCTTCTAGGCCTTCTTGCATCAAGTCCTAACAGTTGATTGTTTAGGGAGAAAAAACAAAAAGGTCTACCCGAAGAAGTGCCCACAGACAGTAGACCCCTCCCTCTGATACAGTTTCCATTTGTGAGAGTCTGCTGAGCTTGTCTGCCACACAATTTTGCTCTGACAGAATGCAAGATGACCGAAGAGTGAAATTCTGCTGTAAAGCTATATCTTGTGATAGCATGGGTATTCTGTATAGGGTTAAAATCTGGTTCCCCCTTGCTTATTTATTATTGTCTTTAAACATCTGTTGAGGTCCTGGGGACAACAGATGATTCACAGAGTTGAAGTTGAGAGCATTTATACAGCTAACATCTCTTTTATGCATTTTTGTCTTTTTTGTTCCAAAGATCCTGCATTTTTATGCTCAGTAATACTGTACCCTAAGCAAAGTCTGAGGCATCTGCTGTGACCCACCTCTTTGTAGCAGGACGGGAGAATGCATGTTTCTACTAATTAATATCCCTTTTCACAAATCCCAGAACAGATATTTGAAAAGACAATGAGCATTGATGCTGGGACCAAACAAACTTCGGTTACCACTGTATCTTTCTCACATGAAGTCTTGCAACAGGTACCATGAGAATCACAGAAGCCAAGAGACAGAGTCCTGAGGTACTGCCTTCCTGAGACAGAAGTCTGAGTGGAAAACTCCTGGAATAGATCTATTTTTCCTGTGGAAGAAAAGCTTTTTGTATTGTGTCCAACAGGCAACCTATAATCACACTCCTGTGAGATAGAGTCAGAAAAAGCTTTTAAATGCCAGTGCAGGAGATCTCTGACCCAAGAGAAATATTCCTGGCAGTTTGAAAAAAAGACTCTGTAAATATAAGCAAGTTGTCTAAATGTGAAAAAAAATGTGGAAACCCAAAACCCTGCAGTGAGCTACCACAAGAACTAGACACTTTGTGAACACTCTTAGAGCAGTGGATAGTTCAAATGTTGGAGGGAGAGAATCGATAACGTGATCCAGACACATAAAACTAAGAAACACTTGAAATCCCAAATGAAGAGAAATGAGATGATGTGTGTTTTGAATCAAGTGTTGCTAAAAAACTCAAATGAAGATGGAGGGGTAACAGGTTGTGAAGTGAAAGCATTTTCAACATGGGCACGATCTCAAAATGGTTCAGGAAAGAAAGATCCAGAACTAGTCTCCAAAAATGTTCTTTCTTTGGCACTAAATAGTCTCGAGTACAATCCTTCTCTAAATGGGGGTAGGAACAGCTTCTATTACCCACGGAGATAGCAAATGATGTAAAACAGGAGGAAAGAGAAGATTCTGGTCTGGTAGAGGAGGAATCCCCTATAAAAGGGGACAGTTCTTCCACTGCCATCTGTAGCCTAGATAGATCACATTCAGGACCCATGTTTCTGCCAAAGAGAGAAATATAGATCAGATTTTCTGAAAGGATTAAGGGACTGCTAGGTTGAAAGGGCACGGTCCCCATACAGTCATTCAGACAGACTGTCCTTCGCCTAGAGGGTTCCTGCTTTCTTTTTGGAATTTCCATGCAATTGCTTTTAAAACTTTTGCTTACCAGCATTTTGCAGAGATTGTTCATTGTGTTTCTTTCCACACTTGGATGAGGGAGCAGAGAATCCCTGGGAGAACACGGAGAAGGGGGTGCTGACAAATCAGAGATTCCCTGAATCAGCTTTCCACTCTCATTACATTTTTGATAACCTCTGCAGTAGAAGGTCCAAAAACTGAATCTCTATCCAAGAAATTCAAAGTTTTATTTTTTAACATCATCTGGGAGGTTCTGACAATGCAGCCAGACAAACTTCCTTAAAACACAGAAGTATTATCTACAGAATCAGAAACATTTTAAACAAAGAGCTCAGACTTAAGAAATAGAAAAAACTAAAAATACATAATGCAGATTATTCCTCACAGGAGGCACTTGATGCCAAAACATTCCTCATACTTTCACAATTAATCAGGATAAACTTCAACGTATAAACCGAACAGTTTAGAATTCTAAAAATCAAAGCGCCAGAAACATACACTTTTTCTCAAATGTATCAAAAGCTTTACCATCCATATCAAAAGGAGGACAAAATGTTTAGCAGCAATTGGGATTTACTAAAGCTAAAGCTGCTGGGTCAGGTCTGGGATTGGTGTGTAAAAACTTGGAGGACTGAAAAACTTTATGCAATCTATCTGCTTTCTTAGGGCCCAGCAGGTTGACTGTCGGGGAAACTGCAAGCTGTGACAAAGTCTTCCAGTGCTAGAGAGATAGGTAAAAGTTCTAGTTGTAACAAATCAAACTATTTTCTTAGGGGCTGAGACCCCTAAATATTCTCCTGCTGAAAACAATGGTGCATTCTGGAAATAGTATCACAGGAAGACAATCTCTCACATGGAGAAAGGAATTACATACCAAGTGCAAGGTAACTTCATAACTGAAAGACCGTGTGAATATGCGGAAGAGCTACTAGGTCTGGCAGTTGGCACAAAGGATTAAGGCGCTGCTAATGAGTTGTTTCCCATGGTCTAGGGTTTGATTCTATCAGCCTCCACTGGCGACCTGTGTGACTCTCAGCAAATCAGTTTACTAGACACTACTCCGGATCAGAGCCTGAAAAGGTTAATACAGATCAGTGCTCTATGCCGGTCCATGAATACAAATAAAATAAAATTAAGTCTGAGGTCATGGTATCTCAGTTCTTCCTTTACTCCAAGGTACACAGCTCTTGGAGTCAGCATAGATCAGTAGCAGAGATGTGCCTACTGAGGAATGGGAGAACCCTCCAAAAAATATTTTAATCACAGTGAGCTCCGAGATTTGTTGCATTTCATTTGCAAGGGCACTATTTCTGAATTTGCAAGACCTACAGTTAAAAGTTTTATGCTTTGGAGAGACAGCCCTTCCACCATGCACATGGAAAACTCTCCTCCTTCTCCTGCCTGGCATCTCAAGGATGATGTGCAGCCAGACCTCTTCTCTGCTCCAGTCTCAGTAAGCCATTCTCCCACAACAATGGCCAGTGAAGGAAATGGGCTGGTCACCATGCCATGCATGGACATCATAAATCAGAACCCTCTCTAAGGTCAAAAACACAGCCTCCATGGGACTTGATAACATCCCAAGCTGCATCCTATATGGGTTTAAACAAGAATTAGCAATGCCATTGGGTACTCTTTTCAATCAGTCTAAGCATTGGTTTCATCCCAGCTGAATGGAAAAAGGCCACTGTTATCCCCTTGCACAAAGGTGGTGCTTCCACTGACCCCAGGAACTATAGACCTATTAGTCTAACTAGACTTATCTGCAAGGCCATGGAGAGAATCATTATGGACCTTATCAACAAAGACATTGGTAACCTCCAAATACTTGACCCTACTCAATCTGGATTTGTCAAAGGGAGATCATGCCAGTTAAACCTGGTGGACTTCTTCAAGATAGTCACCAAGGCCCTTGATGAAGGGGAATCTGTGCACACAGCCTACCTAGACTTAGTCAAGGCTTTTGATACTATCCCCCACTCGGGCATAATTAACAAACTCACCCAGCTAAGTATCAACTCGTATATCATTAAATGGGTTGCTAACTGGATTGCTGATAGAACCCATAAAGTCAAAATAGGGGAATCCCCTCCAAAAGCAGACCTGTGACCAGTGGTGTTCCACAGGGTTCAATCCTGGAACCTCTACTGTTTGAAATCTATTTCTCCAAAGTCCAAGCTAAAACTAAAGGTCCGTGTCTGACCATCTTTGCTGATGACTGCAAACTGGGAGCAATAATAGAATCTCCAACAATGTCAACATCCTACAAGAGGGTCTTACACAAACAAATGACTGGTGCCAAAGTCATGGCCTTAAACACAATGCAAAAAACGTATTATCACTTTTGGCAAGAGTGATGTTCCTGCTAACTACCACATCAATAATAAACACTATAAGTATGCACTCAGTGGTGAGAGACCTGGGCACACAGGTTAACAGCAACCTTACGTTTGATCACCATGTCTCCACAGTGGTAAGAAGGGCTTTCTATATTGCTAATTTCATACAGAAGGGCATTGCCTCAAAAAAAAAAAAAAAAAAAAAAGATAAGGGCATTGCCTCCTGAAAAAAAGAAGTTATAACCTCCCTGTACTCTTCCCTCATCAGGCCAATAACAGAGTACAATGCCCTTTTGGTATGTACATTTCCAAGCTCTTGCAGCAAATGGAGACCACAGAGATTCCCCACAAGGAAATTTCAAGGTCTTCTGGATCTGTCCTATGAGGACCATCTGAAATCACTCTCACTTTATTCTGTTTCATACAGACTGCTCAGACGTGATCTCTGCCTTGCATATAAGGTAATCTTTGACCCTGCTTTACTGGAAATGCTGCATATCCGTAAGTCAAATAGTACATGGGTTACTCACTCTAATGGCCTTAACCTGGTGTGTGACATTAATACAACCTGCTGAAGGGACAAATTTGTCTCCCAGAGGTTACCACACCTTTGGAAAAGGCTCCTGCTTCATGTAAAGCAGAGCACCTCACTGGCCCTCTTCAAAACGCAATCTAGATGAATGGATGGGTAACCGTAAGCTGGTATGCAAGCATTTGGTCGGCCGGTGGATGGCCGACCGGAAAATGTTCGAAAGCAGTGCAGTGACTTCGCATAACTGTGAATGCAATTATGTCGAAACGCAAAACACCCCCCCCCCACCTTTTTGACCCATGGTAGCACTTATTTAGGTGATAGAGCGGTCGGGAATGTCAAATTCGGAGTTTTTTTGACATTCTGACCATTCGGCACCTAAAAATTCGACATTCTAGTTCGGAAAAAACGACGTTGGGTATTTGGTCACGTGACCAAATGCATGTTTTCCCTGTAAGTTCATACCAGGGGTGCCACCTCTGTTCTTCTTGGGCAGGGGTGATAAGTGCTGATCGTGAAAATAAGGGTAAAACTTGGCTAGGCTTGTGAGTGCCCTAAGGTCATTAGCCTAGTAACCACCCACGATCCTATGATCCAGTGATCCGCAAGACTGATCAAGAAAGACTGGAGGGGGTGTTCTTCTGAAAAGTAGGGGCCAAATGTTTGTTGAATTATAAAGGAAAACGTTCAGGTTAGCAAATATAGATACAAGCATTAAGGGGGTCTATATTATCATCACTTGGCCATTATCGGGAATTTGCCCATTCCCCAATGTAGAGCGATCTCGGAGTTGGTATATTTAGTTGGGGGGGTGTGGGGGGTACAGCACTTTTTTACGGCTTGGAAGTTTATGTTAGTTTGGCATGGTCAAGCAAATTCTTTTCAGGTGAAAGAATTTGCTTAACTGGCCGTTCGAGATTGTCAGTTTTCTACCCTTAGCTGTCGATGTTTAGGTGTTTGACAAGCTAAGCGGTCGATGACATAATATAGACCCTGTTAAGGACTACAGGTCTTGCAACATAATCCAGGCAAAAATATATGCATTTTAACTGATTTTTCAAAGGCTAGTGACGAGTTAAATAATACACAGTATAACCATAACATGTATAAATATTCTTCATTATTTATAAAAAGATTCAATAAGTTGTTTATTTAATCCTTGAGGAAGCACAATATTAAACACAAGAAAAAGTATGGTTTGTTCTTCAGTAAAATGTTTTAAATACATTTTGAGGAATCTGCTGCACAACATGAAACAAAATTATAAAAAAATAAATGAAATAATAATAATAATAATAACAACAACAACACTCAGACAACTACAATACTACTCAGACAAGCTCCTCGTGGTCCTAGTACAGAGAACTCAGAAAAGCGACTACTTTCTGGATTTAAGTATCTTTGCTGTTTTTTTTTTACTTGAAATAGCTTCTCTAGCTTACCCTAAACAAGCTTAAACTGTTTTTGTAGCTGTTTGCTGCATTATTTTAATATCTGCACTTAAAGTTACATTTTAGTCGAATTTGATCGAAAGTTTGTTTGTTTAATTTAACTGTTGAGGCTGCCCACTAAAGTGTGCTAACCTGTGTAACTGATTTATTACTGTTTCTGCATTTTCTGTGTGTTTCTATCTAAAAACAAAAAAAACAAAAAAATAATCCTTGTTTTCCCGCCTCTCCTCGACTAGTTTGTTTGTTTAATTTAACTGTTGAGGCTACCCACTAAAGTGTGCTAACCTGTGTAACTGATTTATTACTGTTTCTGCATTTTCTGTGTGTTTCTATCTAAAGACAAAAAAACAAAAAAAATCCTTGTTTTCCCGCCTCTCCTCGACTAGTTTAGACCAGTTTACAGGCATTGCTGTATTCTGGGCTGTGGTGTAGTTCCTGTGTTGTCCATTACCTTACTTGGATAGAAGGAAGTTTCTTTGCTCACCAGTGGGAGTGGGGAGCCTTGAGCAGCCTACCTGTCCCTGTAGGAAGTGACCCCAGCACAAGAGCTGTAGTAATTGGTTGTTTTGGACCATTTCTAGCTCTTTTGAAGTTCCCTGTTTAAAATCTGCGTTTGCACGGCTTTGCGCAGCACCTCTTAAACAAGGTTAAACTTCTTCCGCCAAGTCTGCTCTTCAAATTTTCCCTTAAGGAAGCTCTACTCTTAGTATAATCAGACTACTCGCTATATTATAAGCCTAGCACTTGTTCTCAAAACTTCTCTACTAAGTAAGCACTCTCATACTAAGTAAGCACTACATCCACCTACCACCCCTGTGAAAATCCACTTCCCTTAAAGGCACAGCACTCCCTTATACTGTTCTAGCATGTCGAGTGGTAGATTACTGGCGTCCACTCCAGTTCAGCTGGTAAATCTGGGTATCTTGAGACAATGCTACAATTGTCTCATGTACACAGACAACCCTCTCCTCCTCCCAACAAACACAAATACATGTGAGAGATGCAACTATATAGCCAAACTGGAGGCTGAACTCTCTCAACTCAGGGCTGGCATGACCAGACAGGAGGAGATGGTAACCACACACACAACAAACCCAGTCCCACATAGACCTACCACAACTGCAAACCAAATACATAAAAACACAAAGACATACTCGGGGGCTCTAATAAAAAACTTACCAAAACAACAGAGGCTCCCAAAACAGACATCCAAAAATCCACCACCTCAAAACAAAACACATGCAACACATACTTCAATAAATCAGTGTGTCAATCAATCACAGCCCTTAAGGCCAAACACCATGCCTGATACACTAGTAATAGGTGACTCTATAGTCAGACACACTGATGTCCCACTTACCAGGCTGAACAAGAAGAGGGTGACTGTGAGCTGCCTATCGGGAGCTAGGATCCGGCACATAACACGCGCACTCAAGTCACTCCAAAGCAAGTACAAATATGACTCTGTCATTGTCCATGCGGGCATGAATGACCTGAGACGTACCTCCCTGGACTACATGAAAAGAGACATAGAGGAGCTCTCTGATTATGTAGCCCAAGCTGGTATGACCCTGACCAGCATCTTGCCCTCACCAAGAATGATGCCACAATACAAAGACAAGATGATCAGCTTTAATAATTGGCTCAAGTACTGGTGTCATTCTAAGGGGATCCAATGTCTGTCTGCCTGGGATGACATGTTGGACAAGCCACGCTGCTTCGCAAGGGACGGCTTGCACCTGTCACCACTGGGCTTCCGGATATTGGCTAAGGCTCTTGCCACCCCCATAGTGCCTTTTTTAGGCAAGGCTCAAAAGACAAACCCACCTCCTTAGAAAACAAAAATGGAAAAAAAACTAAGGGTAATGCTGCTCAACGCCAGAAGTCTAAATCTCAAGATGCAGGCTCTCGATGCATTCCTCAGTATGGAGAACATCGTCGTCTGTGCAGTAACTGAAACCTGGTTCAAGGCTCCTGAGAGCACCCCAGCGCTACCAGGCTATACCTCGTATCATGCTTTTCGGCCCCAAAACCCAGGCCGAACCACAAAGGAGGGAGTGTCCATATTCATCAAGGACACCCACACCTCCAGGTTAGTAGCAACACATGAAGCATCGGAGACCATACAGGTGCAACTAACCATAGGCAAAACTGCTATACAACTGGTAGCATGTTACAGACCACCCTCCCAATCTCAGGAACCCCACTCAGCCTTCCTGAAGACATTGGAGGATATGAATGTATCACAAAATACCATCATACTGGGAGACTTCAACTACCCAAACATTGATTGGGTATATTATTCTAGCCCTAGCACCCTAGCCCAAAGGTTCCTGGAATTCATAAATTCAAAAGCACTGGAACAACTAGTCACCTCTCCCACTAGGGGAGATAATATACTAGACCTGATCATCACAAACATGGGGACAAAATGCTCCACACCGGAGGTATACCCCTCACTAGTGAGATCTGACCATAAACTAATCACCATGGATATACATATCCCACCTCCACCCCCAGCACAAAATACCACAGTGAAAAACTTCTCAAAAGCAGACTTCACTCTTCTTAAGACTGAGATGGTATCCTTTAAGCCCACTGGGCCAGTGGATACCACATCCCACAATGCCGAATCCTTCACAAATGCTTTCTATGGACATCTCCAAGAATGCATGGATCATGCAATCCCAAATAAATCCAAGTCCCTCTCCACCAAAGGCAAGCATCCTGTCTGGTGGACCTCAGCCATTAACAAATTGTATAACAAAAGAAGGAAGCTACTGCACGACAGAGCAAAATCCCATAAAAGGAAGACATCTCTGATCAACACTAGCAGAAAACTACGTTCTCTCATAAAAACATCCAAGGCCAACACTGAGAGAAAAATCGCTAAGGACACTAAAGATAACCACAAAGCCTTCTTCAGCTATGTTAGAAACCTGGGCGGAAACCCTCAGATATGCTCAGAGTTAGTTCACAACAACAAAAAATACACTGAACCCACAGATATTGCCAACATTCTGGCTGACAGGTTCAGTGCAAATGTCTCCCCTCCCTCACCCCCAAAAGAAGAAATACTTATCCCAGCTGAATGTAATCTCCCTGTCATCTCAGATGTCCAAGTGAGAGCCGCCCTCAACAAAGCTAAAAACACAGCATCAATGGGACCTGACGGTATCCCGGGTTGCGTGCTATGTGAACTCCAAGAAGAGCTAAACCCGCACATAAAAATGCTATTTAACCTTAGCCTTACTACAGGATATGTACCTGAACACTGGCGTACAGCAACAGTGGTCCCACTCCACAAAGGGGGTACCTCTACAGACCCTGGGAACTACCGCCCCATAAGCTTAACCAGCCTGGTCTGCAAAGCTATGGAAAGAATCATTATGGAACTCATAAACAGAGACATTGGGGACCTACAGACACTTGACCCCATCCAGTTCGGCTTTGTAAAGGGCAGATCCTGCCTTTTGAACCTGGTTGACTTTTTCGAAACAGTCACTAGAGCCACAGATGAGGGCAAAGCAGTCCATACAGCCTACCTGGACTTGGCTAAGGCCTTTGACACAATACCCCACTCAGGCATCATAAATAAGCTCAACAGCTTAAACGTAAACCCTTATGTCACTAGATGGGTTGCAAACTGACTAAAGGACAGAACCCATAAAGTTAAAATCGCTGGAGCAATGTCAGACTCAAAGCCAGTCACAAGTGGTGTCCCACAGGGATCTGTACTGGGACCCATCTTGTTCGGCATTTATTTCTCAGATGTTAAAGCAAACATGGGAGGGTTGTGGCTGACAAAGTTTGCAGATGACTGCAAACTAGGCACCATAGTCGATACACCAGCGGACACATACATCCTACAAAAAGGCCTCACAGAAACGGACAACTGGTGCCGGAGTCATGGCCTTAAACTAAATGCCAAAAAATGTATAGTCATCCCCTTTGGGAAAAACAAAGTACCCACAAATTATCACATAGACAGCAACCCACTGAGTACGGAAAAAGTAATCAGAGACCTAGGGACCCAAGTCGACAGCGACCTCTCAGTTGACACCCACGTTGCCAAAGTGGTTAGAAAAACATTCTACCTTGCACACCTTATGAAGGGATTCACATCCAGATCCAAGGATGTCATTGTACCCCTATACTCCTCCCTCATCAGAACCATGATTGAGTACAATGACCCATTTGGTATGTACCTCACCCACCTTCCCACTGCATGAGGAAAAAGGAAAGGTATAAGGGACAGCTAGAGTTATCTGCAAGTTGTACGTTGAGACTCTAGGACTATCGCTATTGGTGTATTCACAGGTCTACATTTCAATATCATCTGGTACTGCTGACACTCCATAAAACTTCACTAAAAAAAAGAAGTTATGTACTCACCATAACGTTCCATGTGTGTTGTCCATCTTCACCTTCATTCTTATTAGGTTGGGTTCGGATCTGATCCTCGGATCCATCTGACCTTTATTTCTAAGCTTGAGGCTCTCTGCCAGCTCGTGGCTAAATCCCTATCCTTGTTTGCTTAATTATAAAACAATAAGAATTTTCAATGTAGTAAACAGAGGCTGATGAAGGACAGAGGACAATGGTAATCCAAATGTGACGACTTGGGTCTCCTAGGAGTAAAGAAGGGAAGGGGGATGAAGGGTGGGATGCAAGAATGAAGGCAAAGATGGACAACACACATGGAACGTTATGGTGAGTACATAACTTCTGTATGTGATGTTGTCCTATCTCGCCTTCATTCTTACTAGGGTGGGACAGTGTCCCTAGCACATTGACTCTCGGGTGGTTCAAGGGAGAATATTCCTCAGAATCGTGGAACCAAAAGAGGCCCTGTTCCTGGAGGCCACATCAACTTTGTAATGATTGACAAAGTATGTGGTTTTGCCCATGTTGCTGCAGCACAAATTGTGTCAATTGGTAATTTATCCAGAAAAGCTGAAGAGGCTGCTATTACTCTTGTAGAATGGACTTTCACTCTTCCTGGAAGTTGTGTATTTTGAGACTTGTAGATAAAAGTTATACAGTCTAAAAGCCATTTAGAAAGTGCAACCTTTGAGACAGGAGATCCTTTCCTTTCTTTGAATATAAAAAAGAACCAAATAACCAATCAGATTTTCAAAATTCTGCAGTTCTACACAAGTAAAAACATAATTGTCTATGCACATCCAGTTGATGTAACATGTATTCCGCCCTTGCTTTCATAATTTGGGAAGAAAACTGGTAATTTTACAGATTGGTTCAAGTTCGTCTCTGAAGTTACCTTGATCAAAAAGGAGGGGTTTGTTCGTCTCTGAAGTTACCTTGATCAAAAAGGAGGGGTTTCTTCGTAAAGACACACTGTCTCTCTGGAAAAGCAAGTATAGGGGCTTTGTGGACAAAAGTTGCAACTCTGACACCCTTCTAGCAGAGGCAATTGCTCTTAAGAAAGTGTTTTTTTCCAAGTCAAGAATTTCAAATCGCAAGATGATGATGGTTAGAAAGGAGGAAAAACTATGCGGTAAAGGATAAAATTTAAGTCCCATGGTATTGGAGGTTCTCTTATAAGGGTACTCTGTTGTTAAGACTACCTAAGAAAAGCTTTGCGTAGTTTATGAGACATTATGCTGGATCCAGAGTCTCCGAAATGAAAATTGGAGATTGCTGCTAGCTGAACCCTAATTGCAGCTGCACCAGCTCCCTCAAACAGTTTTGCTAGGAAATCCACAATGAAACTGATTGGAGCAAAAAAGGGGTCAATATTATTGACAATAGCCCATAAGGAAAATCTTTTCCATTTGCTTTTATATAGTTTCCTTGTTGAAGCTTTATGAGAAGAAATTAGAATGTGTTTAACTTTAGAGGAGAGGTTTGGAAACCTGGCTATCATTGGAACTAGAGCACCCAAACTGTCAATTTGAGGGTCTGAAGGGATGGATGGAGTGTCCCTGACCCACGAGTCAGAAGGTCTGAAACTGGGTCCAGAATCCAAGGGTCCTCTTGAAGAGGAGGCCATAGGAAGGAGAACCAAAGCTGATGAGGCCAGTATGGAACAATGAGTATCAAGTCCCTTCCCAAATGATTTGCTTTCTGGAGGATTTTTGGAATTAGGGGGAAGAGGGGAGCATAGAGGAGGCCCGGGTATCAATTGCGGACAAGTGCATCCCCCTTGGTGACTCCCTCCAGAGGGGGGATAAGGGCAAAGTAGCTGCTGCATTTGGCATTCATGGATGTTGCAAACGGATCACAGCAAGGCTGGCCCCATTTTTGGAATGTCTTTTCTGCTACTTCTTAATTTAGGGACCACTCGTGAGGCATCAGAATCGCTCTGCTGAATCTGTCCACTATTATGTTGGATTTCCCTGGGATGTGTGTTGCTACCAGAAAATGTTGGGGGGGGGAGTTGCCCATTGCCATACTCTCAGGGCCTTCAGGGCCTCTCAATAAAGGAGGTATGATCTGGTTCCTCCTTGTTTGTTTATGTACCATACAACTGACATGTTGTCGGTCTGGATTGCAACAGCTCCCAGAGGAAGAGAGTGTGCTGGAATGCTTGCAATGCTAAAAGCACTATTCTCATCTCTAGGGCATTGCTGTGCAAGTGGGCCTCATAATCCTGCCAGGCATCTTGGACTGTCTTTCTCAGACAATGCCCCACACCCAGAGATGCATCCGTGGTCACTGTGGCGACTGGTTGGGGAAGTGCAAATGGTCAACCTAGAGTCAGTTAAGTGGAGTAAAGCCACCAACGAAGAACCTTCTTGCAGGTTTCTGTGATGATTTTGTGAGACTTTTTGTTGAGTCTAAATCTGCCCCTATGAATACTGGATGCTGAGAGGGCACTAAGGCAGATTTCTAATAGTTTATTGTAATCCTTAAGTGGGAGCAGAGTTGCAAGGTTGTGTCCCTTGTTTTTATCAAAATATGCCTGGTCATGGTGGTTAGGAGCCAGTCTTCTAAATATGGAAACACTCGGAATTCTAGATGTCTCAAGTGAGCTGCTACTACTGCCATACATTTGGTAAATACTCTGGGGGCTGTAATGAGGCCAAAGGGCAGAGTTCGAAATTGGTAGTGACTGGCTCCCAGCCAAAAGCTCAAGTGTCTCCTGGATTGCCTGTCCATTTTTATGTGGTAGTACGCACCCTGGAGATCTATAGAGCACATCCAATCGTCTTTTCCTCAGGAATGGCAGTATCGACTGCAGTGTCATCATCCGGAACTTGTTCTTCCTTACTGATTTGTTTAGAACGCCGAGATCAAGAATGGGTCTCCAGTCCCCTGTTTTCTTTGGAACTAAAAAGAATCTTGAGTAAGTTCAGGATCCTAATTGGTCTACGGGGGACTTCCTGGAGGACTCTCTTGTCTAGCAACTTTTGAATTTCTAGTGTTGCCTGTTCCTTTTAACTGGGTGGGACGTCCATAACCTTTTTTAACTTCAGGATGGGAAGGGAAAAGGGGGTGGTGTAACCTATGGATATGATACTTTGTACCCATTTGTCTTTTGTCAGTTGTTGCCAGGCTTTGGGGGGGGACAAAGAAAGGCGACCCCTGACTGCCTCCAGAGCTGAACAGTCAGGCCTCCATTCAGGAGAGCTGAAAGAGCTAACCAAAGAAAGATTCTCTGGTCACCCCAATTCTGCGGACCCCCTCTGCCGCAAGGTTGGCATCTGCCATTATTACATCCCCCTCTGCGAGAAGTTTCACCATGGGTGTCCTGAAAAGATCTCGGAGATTTCCAGAACCACATTTTACCACTGCCTCTCTGACCATTGGGATAAGGTCTAGTAGGCATGGAAAAACAGACTCCTATGGCAGACAGAGTCGTTCCCTCTCGTTTACACCTGGTGAGCGTGTCATTTACCTTCGTCCCGAACAAGGACGAGACATCAAAAGGAACATTTACAAAGGTAAGCTTAAAGGGTTCAGTGAAATCAAATAAGCGCATCCAAGAATGCCTCCTTAGGGAAATTCCAGAACCCGCTGCTCTACTCGCTCCATCAGCTGCATATGATAAGAGTCTCATGTATGCATTAACTACTGAATTTAAGGTAGTGAGCTGAGAGGAAACCTTGTCTGTAACCCCTTCAGCTACTGAACCTTGGTGGGTATCTCTTAGCTCTTTCAGGAGATCCCTTTGTAGTCTCTTAAAATGAGTGCGGTAGTTCAATGATCTGAGAGAAAACGTCACTGAAGAAAAAATGCACTTTCCATAACTGTCCATACTCTGAGACTCCTTGTTCAGAGGATTCACAGAAGAGGTCTCTGACAGTTCCTTCTTGGTTGCTGCCACCACAACCATAGAATCTACTGGGACTCCTTTGGTTAAAAAAGCCTGGTCAGAGTGGGGTGTAATAAATATGTTTGGCCTCCTAGGAACAGGTTCCACTGAATCTGGGGACTCCCACGCCTGAGAAACTAGGTACAGGAGTTCTTCCAAAGGTGGAGACACCCAAGAGGTGGAAGGGTATGATCCGATAGCTTTCAGGTATATGAACTCCTCCGCAGAAGGGTTGGTGGACTTCGAGCCACCTCTCTGCTTTTGCATTTCCAAGATGTCTCCAAAGGAGACTTCATCAGGAGGTGACTGTAGAGACCCTTCTGCTTCACTGAGGTCCATATCAGAAGTGATGTAACCCCCTGGGAAGTCTAGGTGCATCCTTTTACACACACAGTCTTTTCCAAAGGTACTCTGGGGAGGTTTCAGAAGAGAGGGGTGTACCCTGTGGAACATTCTGAGGCCTAGGATCTCTGCTTCCCTGTGGATGCAAGGGTATAGAGGCAAACACCGATGCTTTAGAGGGAAGAATATTCTGAAATGATTATGGACCTGTCTATGGAGACAGCACCGTCCTCATTACCTCAAAAGCCCCCCCCCGTCCCTGATCCGAGGATATCCCTGGATCCAAAGAAGCCGAGGGGCCTCCTGGAACCAAGGACGATAGATCAGAGGCTGATGTAGGAGCCAAACTCAACTGAGCCGAGACCCTGAGAGGCACATTAGGATCTGACAAATGGTCGATCTGACTCGTCCTGCCTGTACCCCACTGGAGAGTGTCAGCTCCTAGACTCCAACAACTCTGATGGAGCAGAGGACATCAGAGCCATGGTTGAATCCATAGAACCTGCAATAGGTCTCAGATCAGACGGTTCCACTATGGCCAGCTCTGGATCTTGTGACTCCGAAGCTAAGGTTTGGATCAGACGAGGAATCGGAGAGGAAGAGTATGATGTCATATGATCCGAAGCCCTCGGGGTCGGATCCAACAGTAACTTGACCAGTGCCGGTGTCATTATGAGCTTCTGTACCACCTGATCCACATCATCATCTGACAGATTCCTAGAAGACCGAGTGGAGGAAGTGGGGGATTCTGATCTTTGTAATATTGGAGATTTAAGAGTAGGGCAGATCAGTTCCAAGGTCGGAGACCGGCTCCTTAATTCGAACTCAACTGGCACCGAGATTCGGCTCCAATAACATGGAAGATGAGAACTCTTCCCAGCTTTATCAGACTTGTCAGACTTAGAGGAAGGGGGACTTGTCAGATTTGGATGAGCCCAAACCTTCTTCCAGTACCTCTGAGAAGGGGGGGGGGGGTTAAAAGTCCCTTCAGGATTAGTTTGTTTTTCCTCTCCAGGAGTGCGCTGTGATTGACAGCATGACAAATAGAGCATGACTCCTGGAGATGGACGGCCCTAAGGCAATAGACACAAAGCGTGTGTTTATCACTTAGGAGCATTTTCTTTCCATATTTTTTTAAATCCCAATGGCTTCAATTCCTTGCCAGACATTTTGAGGAATTACTACAATGGAAAAGCCAGAAGAGAAAAACAGAATAAAAAAAGTTTTTTTTTCCAGATATATAGCTAAACTACACCTTCTAACTTAAACAGGTCACACTGTAAAGGAAAAAGGGAACACACAAGAGAAGGGGAAGTGATAAAGCCCTCCAACTTAAAAGGGCTTTGAACAGAACAAACAGCAATAACAAGACAAAAAAAAAACTCCAAGTTAAATGGGTTGGTTACAGTCCTCTAACTTAAATTGTAACAAAAAAACTATGGTAAAAACAGTATCAAGGAAGTAGAAGGAAAAGCTATTTAACAATCTAGTGCTCAATAAAAGCCGGGAGAGGGAACAGCAAGGCCTAACGAAAGAGGACGGCCAATGCAACAACACAACAGCTGAATGAATGAATAAATAGTCACTTATTCACACTATTGAAGGTAAATGTCAGAGGAAAAATCCAAGCTTTGAAATAGCAAAAATTGGTAAAGAAAAAATAGTACTTAGCCAGAGCTAACAGTCAAATGCCAAATCTTGTTTAGTGGCAAACGAGATCTGTAGAGTGTTCTAGGGCATGCTGGGATAGGGATTTAGCCACAAGCTGGCAGAGCCTCGAGCTTGAAAATAAAGGCTGAGACAGAACTGAGGATCGATCCAAACCCAACCTTGTCAGAATAATAGGGAAACATTGCATCAATAATTTCATTTAAAAAAAAAACTTCTAAATGGATTTCCCTGGCAGTCTTCCAAATTACTGAATCAATAAACTAATCCAGCAAATATAACCAAAGTTATCCTAACAGCAATTTTCTCAAAGAGCATTGTGTACCAAAATAATAAAAGCACAGTGCAAACACTGTTATGAAAAACATTTACCTGGTTTCAAAATTTCTTGCTTCTTCCTTGTTATTCACAAATAACACGTATCAGCTTTGAAATAAAGCCAAATGAAATATTTCTGATAGAATGTTTATGCAACAAATTTGTAACAAGTCACATTTACAACATATGAAAGCACAATACCACTAATTTTAAAACAGACCTTACTTGTTTGTTGAGTATGTAAACTCACTAGCCAAAAGTGTGTGTTTTCAGGGACAATCCTAGACCAGGAACATTCTCTAATTAATTAATTTACTCAAGTCACACAGTTGGGAAATCTATTTCCACAGCAGTGCAAATTGAAGATAGTATATAGTCAGTCAGTGGGGTCTGCAGGGTACAAAATCAATTGCCCCCTTTAATCTAAATCAGAGTGATCTAGGGTGTGGGTGCACAGCCCCCTACAAGGCAAAGTTTTTTTGTTGTTGAAATTATGTTATAATATTACACATTCTGTTAACGCTGTAAGCACATATCTTTTTACAGTTCTTTCTAAAGACTTATGTAGTGTTGGCTCCATTTTATATCAGTGCTATTATATAGCTGATATTCTATGTACTGCCCATCAGGAAACGCGTTAGTTATTCTCATACAGTGTCTTTAACTACAGGATCTTTGCAAAGCAAACATCAAACTGTACAGGCTCCAGGGACCATCACCGTTTTACATGGGAGTCGCATGTTATTTCATTTTACATTGGGCTTCAGGGTTTGGTACACTACTGAAATCCACTGCTTCGGAAGTGATACTGCAGGTTGTTACAATTCAACAGTGGAAGGCTGCAGACTTGGAGCAGGAATTTGCTGTCATTCCCACGGAGTACAGCCATGGAGTTAGACTGTTTTTATTGTGAATGTTGATGTTTTATGGTATACTGATACTCCTTTATCAATGCTGGATACAGTGTTTCAGTCTGCCATGTTTAGTCATGGATAAGTCTGTCCTAATACAGAAGTTTACCTTTGCTATATTTTTTTTCTAATATGGAAATTTTACTTGGCTATTTTTTCTCTCTCTAAAAGGTGTAATTTTCAGTCAACTTTCCACAAGCTAATGTAGTTATTCTGCTTCAAGCTTTCTGCTTAAAACTAGCAGTCAACTAAATATAGACATTTTTCAGAATTTAATATATATGACTGCTGCTTTGAGTTGACACCTCAACTTATTCAGTGCTAAGTTTACGGCTCCTATAATTTTGCTGTATGTAAAGTACAGTTTTTGTAGCTTTTCTCAATACTATTAGGACAAAGCATATGTAACATATTGAAGTTTTGGGAATTCTATAAATGAAGTTTGACTACCAAAAATCAAAGTGTTTGCTCATGTGCCCCGGGTACAAAAACCCCAAATTTTAACCAGTGTCTATCAAACTTTCCCTTTAATTCATTCTTCACGGAGACCTGTAACATCTGTAGGACTCAACACCTACAATAAAGTTTACGGAGTTTTAGAAACAGGTGAACTGGAGAAGTCATTAAGGTAGATGTCAGTCTACAGCGTATGATGCTATATGCTCAAAATGTTCATAAACGCATGTAAAAACTATTTTATTCCGTTAAATGTTGGGCACTTTGTTTAGATGCTTTAATTTACACAGCATTAATTCTCAACTATTTTGCTCTTAGAACTAAGCTATGTCAAACTTTGAAACTCATTACGACTACATTTTCCAAAATTCTCATCCCCTTATTTTCCACCAGTTCCTAATATTGGGCAAGTATAACACTGACTATGCTTTTTCTCTACTTGGGCTGATCAGACAGGAAACATACCCAAATCAATAAATGCACTTGTCACAGAAAACAACTGCTCAACAAGGCCAGACGAATACAGCACTGACAATTGTTCGGTAAGTCAAAGTACAGCTGTGCAAGCAAAATTACAATAACATCATTGTTGCAGTAGTCCAAGTTATAAATATTACACACACATATGTATATATGTATGTATGTATGTACAAACATACATAACTACATACATACACAAGCACACATACATACACACCCAGGAAATACACCAAACCCACAAAACGGGAGGAACTACTACTGTGACAGTGACCTATTACAACATTTACTGTTATTTGGCAAGTTTACTTACACAACTGTACTAAGTTGAACATTAGATTACTGTTGCAGTAACCTATGCTAAATAGGTAGATTATCAGAAGTTAGAATTACTGAGAGGATGAACAAGTTTGAAAATCCAGGAGCCCCTGGAGAATAGTCCTAGTAAACGTTTTTCTGGACCTGGAAAAGGAATCAAGTTTGTATTGCTTTGTAATAGTATATACAGATAAGCCAAGCTGCTGCCTCTAAAATGCTTCTAGAGTCCACCCATTTCTAAAACGAGATCCACAGAAATAAAGCCTGGAAGACCGGCTAAAAATAAAAATTCCCAGCCTACAAAACAATGGATGCTTCTGAAATACTACTAAATGTAAATCGACCATTACAAAAAACACCTGGCTTCTTGAACCTCCAAAATCTTCGGGGTGTATGATGTTATTGATGGTAGACAACGTCAATCATCCTAAACTAACCCAAACATCACCTCACACTACTCAAATATAGTGTAGCAATTTAACTCCCACTTCATTCAGGCTGTAGTTGTACAACACCTCCTGCCAACCCCCAGCTAAAGATGACCACAATAAACTTAAAAATTTCAGTTCTGCCCTACTATCAAAAATCTCCTTCTTAAGTTAAAATCCATCACCCTTGCTGCTAGTAACTCACCAGCTGAATACTTAAAACGTTACTGATGCCCTAGTCTATCCCATATCTATCCTCATAAAATTGATCAACCCAAGAAAAATATGTACCCACCCTCTGAAAAAAAATCATATATCCTCACGCTCCACAAAGGTGGAAACTCCATAGAACTTTCTAATTACAAGCCTACTGTCATCCTGTCGCCACTAGCCAAAATGTTTGAGAAATGTATTCAAGCTGAGTTCCTTAAATAAATCACTGACAATAACCTACTCACAGCCACAGAGGACGTGATAATGTCCAGTCTTTAGTGATGTATCAAGGAGCTACACCAGACTGACTGACAGAATTAGGAGTGGTCTGTGGAACCAGCTGTGGCCACCACACAGTCACCCAGCAGCATCTGAGACAGTGAGGGAGCTGGTCTGACACCCAATGATTCCCAAGATGGTTTCTTCTTTTTACTAAATGGAAAAATGCAGAACCAGAGAGTCTGTTAATTACTCCATTGTGAACCAGAGAAATAGCCTGAAAAGTGGACAGCTGAGCCTGGATGAGTCAGTAATCTGCCAAACAGAAAAATCAAAATGTTTAGGTAAACTTTTTTTCACAGTTCTCAAAGCCACAATATCCTGTCCCAAATAAAAAACTTGTATACTAAAAGGTAGAAATACTAACACACACACACACATATACACACACACAAAAAAAAAACTTTAAAACATTTTATCACACACAAAGACATCAAGGAAAGAAACCCTTTATATGTGATCACAGTACATAATCTATTTTATGCTAGGATTTGTTTTTCATCTAAAAAGAAAGTTTTTCCACAGAAAAATGAAGGGAAAGGTTTTCCCCAGAGGGGTACTTATTTGCCCAGTATTGAAGGAGCATTAGGCTAACAATCAGTTCCAAGAAGCCTGCATGGAGAATGGACTTTGTGTGCAAGAAAGTTCTGAAGCCTTGCTGCCATAATTATTGTCTCTCCGCAATTCTTCTTAAACACCATAGCACTTACAGCATGTGTAAAGTGTCCTGAAGCTTTTAAAACTGGACAGTGGTCATAATCTTGCCAACATATATCACAATTAGTTTAGGTTACTGTAACACTGATCTAATGTTCGGCATACAATATTCTTATTACATGAGCTCCAGTGTTTCCAGTAAACAATCTTCCTCCGAGAACAGGTGTTTACTTCCCTTAATCTTCCTCATTTTCATTGAGGTAATGCACACTGCCAGAGACTATAACAATACCAGACTATTTTTTTTTTAATTTATTACTCAGAAACCCTGATTTGCAAGTTATGGAAACCACTGTACAGTACCACATTGACAAAGTCAAACGTAGTTTATGTTTTTGTGCTTTAAAGTGAGATATATACATAGATATAGACACACACACATACATCTCTGGCCTTACTCCAATATATCCACTACTGTACAGTGAAACAGAAAATGAGCCTCATAAGCAACTACTTATCATAAAATCAGATGGTATCTTCATATGCTGTGTTCACCGGGTCAGCGAACAAAGTACAGTTAGTCGAAATGAACCTGCTCTGTTTAGTACAAGCCTTTTGACTGCCATACCCAAGAATGATTAACCAAAGACTGTACTAGATTAGATACGTCTGACAGCAGCACAATTTACAGATCACAAAGAGGAAGTATCCAGGCAATAATGCAGCTTTTAGCTTTGGACAGTTCTAGCACCCAGTCTAGAAAACTTAGTTTGGGAATATTTATTTTATATTTGTTGACCGGGATAGTCCGACTGGACATATATCCATTTCAGCAGAGGCCTGGGGAGAAAAGCTCCAAACTTGTAAACAGATAAAGACAAGCAAGTTACAGTATATCCACAAACATATTGTATTAACATACAAGTTACAGTCTCACATTTCAAGCCTATGAAGAATACAGTTTATATTCAGAAATATATACACGTTACAGTTTCTCTTATCAAACCTATAGGTACAGCTTATATACAGAGTATCTGCAAAGATGTTACAGTTTCTCTTTTCAAACCTTTTAGTGCAAGAGGTTAGATGCTGTGAATAAAAAATTGCAGGGATATGGAAGTAGATGTGGCTTTACTCAGGGTTAGAGCAAGGACATAACCAGTGAGTTTTAAAATACTGGGTTAGATTTTTTTTAACCGATTAAGGGAGGGGTTCAGAG
Organism: Protopterus annectens; assembly: GCF_019279795.1. Lineage (NCBI taxonomy): Eukaryota > Metazoa > Chordata > Ceratodontiformes > Protopteridae > Protopterus > Protopterus annectens. Next base: position 805,000,734 of record NC_056750.1, on the reverse strand, counting down.
TAAGGTCAGATGGGAGCAAATTCCAGGTTTTACCTACTGAATTTGCAAACAAAGATTCTCCAGATAGGTTGTTAGCTTTAACAGACTGAACCAAAAGTTTTGTAGTGGAACAAAGTGACCTAGCATTTTTGTAGGGATGGATAATGTTTTTAAGGGAGGGCATTTTTTTCTGGATGGTTAACCTTGAATGCTACAGTAAGTTGATTATACTGAATTAGCCTGGGGAGTTTTAACCATCCTAAGAGGTTTAGGTTTTGGCAATGGTGTGTCCTGTAGGGAGTTCTTGTGGCAAACCTGGCAATTTGATTGTAGCAGCTAGAGAGTTTGCTGAGATCAGTTTTGTTCAAGTTACTGAGTATTGGCGAGGCATAGAGTTGAAAGCAGATGGGTACGGGTAATGGCAGTCCTAGCTAGAGGGGTGAGAAAATGTTCGTTTTTGTATAGGGAGCCAAGTTTTTTATTAACAGTTTTAATAATTTGGTTTACGTGCATATCATATTTGAGGTTGTTGTCTATTATAACACCTAGGAGTTTGGTATACATATCTGGTGAGATTATGGTCTCATTGTTAGATGTTGTAGTAAACGAAGGTTGAGAGGATTTGTGAGTAGGGGAGAAGAGCAATAGCTTTGTTTTATTAGGGTTTAATATCAGCTGTTGATTACAGATCCAGTTTTCCACTGTATTAAAGGTTTTCTGGGTTAAATTAAGGAGATCTGTAGGGGTAGAGGCTGAGCAAATCAGGGTGGAGTCATTGGCATATTGTATACAGGTTGCGTCTGGGATTACACTGTAGAGGTCATTGATAAAGAGGGAAAAACCAAAGGAGCCTAATATGGAGCCTTGAGGGACACCAAGGGTAATGGGGAGAAGGGTGGAGAGTTTGTCCTGCCAAAGGACAGCCTGTTGTCTTCCACTAAGATAAGATTGAAGCCATTGTTTAGCATGGTTGCTTAGGGATATTTTATTTAGGGTAAGTAAGAGTAGCTGGTGGTTAACCATGTCAAAGGCCTTGAAAAGATCAAGAAACAGGGCAGAAGACAGTTTGTTGTTGTTATGGTTGGAATTTATGACATTAGAAAAGGAGAGGAGAGCTGAGGTGGTACTGTGCTGTGGTCATCCATGCTGGGAGTTGGCCAGGAGATTATGTTGAATAAGGTAGTGTAAGAGTAGTTTATGGATACACTTTTCCATAATTTTAGCCAGAGGAGAAAGGATAGCTACCTTTGTGGAGTGGTACGACATGATATTTTCCATATAGAGGCTTCAGTTAAGGTTCTGTTTATCAAAATAGAGACAAGGTATGCTATAACATCAGCAGCTTTTTGCAGGTAGTCTGCAGGGAGGAGGTCAGCTGAAAGGGTGGCTGGTTTGAGTTTTTTAACTAGGGCTCTAAGTGAAGTCGGAACTTTATGGAAGCTAAAGGAGAGAATGTCACTGGGTTTAGGGGTTTCTGCGTTAGGACAAGTGGGTTTAAGTTTGCTAGCAAGGGCCTGGATGGTTTCTGTAAAGAAACTGTTGAAGGTGTTGGCAATGGACTCTGGCGATTTTGGGTTGGGGCTGAGGGGTTTGGAGTTGTGGACTGCCCTGGGTGGAGGAGTTTGTTAATACCTGCCCAGAACTTCTGTGGCTTGTTGTGGTGCTTCTGCTGTAGATGGCAGAAAAAGTTTTTGTTTAGTAATATGGATTTTTTGTATCATTTCTATATTGCCGAAATTTGAGTCGATCTTGTGGGATAAAAATAGTAATATTCCAAATGAAGCATGTGAATGTGGAACAGTAGACTTATCAGTTTTAGGTACTGTTCACAGACACATTAGTATTTTGAAAACACGGGGCATAAGGAAAGATTAGAGACATCATAGTATCAAGAAGGCAGGGAAAACTGTTTTATTGCACAATCTCCATGTTCATGTTGTTGTTGTTTATCTTTCGGCTTTTTTCCGGTAAGGGTTCGCTAATGATTGGCAGTAGATTTTTACAAAACGCCAAGGTGCCAGCTCGAAGCCCAACCTTCAACGAAGGCACGCCCATTTACACACGCATGTCTTTCAAATGCTACCCAACCGCGGGGAGGACATGCAGACTCCACACAGAAGGCACTCCCATGCCAAGCCGAGAATCGAACGGGAGAACCTCTTGCTGTGAGGTAAAGTACAGTTTTGTACCTACCATAAATGTAGATGTTCGAGGATCCACATTGCTGCAGTCCTTACTATTGGGTAGTCCGCTGTCCAGTCGGCCCGAATACCAGAGTATATGGCTGACGTCGGTCAGGGCGCATTAGACTGACGTCAGTACGTCAGGGTACTAATGCGCATGACCGACGCCATATCCTCAGTCTTTTCTTGCCCCAGATGTCAGAAGACCCTAAAAAGACAAAGCCCAAAATACCTGCACCAAAAATATGTACAATATATACAAAAATATATACAAAAATATCAGCATATAACCTCACCTACACAACCACCCCTAAACACAGAGGGGAAGGAGGGAGGGTAAATTGGACTGCAGCAATGTGGATCCTCGAACATCTACATTTATGGTAGGTACAAAACTGTACTATGTTCTTCGTTCCACATTGCTGCAGTCCTTACTATTGGGTAGAATCCCAAAGCAGAGGTAAGGGAGGCTGGCAAATCATAAAGAAGTAGGAGCTGACAACATGCCTTGCAAAACAGCTGTGGCAAAACCAGCCCTAGACTTAGAGTAGATAGGAAGGTGATAATGCTTAGAGAAAGTATGCACTGAACTCCAAGTAGCTGCCTCCAAAATATCCTTAGTTGCCACCCCTTAGAAATGCTGTTGAAGTGGCAGTAGCCCTAGTGGAATGAGGCCTAATCCCAGCTGGAATCTCCTTGCCATGATGGGAATAACAAAATGCAATGCAAAACCCAATCCACCTAGAAATAGTTTGTTTTGACACAGGCTTGCCCTCTGAACTCAAAGCAAAAGAAACAAACAACTGCTGAGACTGCCTAAAATCCTTAGTCCTGCTTAAATAATAACACAATTGCCTGTGTACATCTAAAGTGTGCAAAATCTTTTCCCCTTTATTTTGGGGGTCTGCATAAAAAGTAGGCAAATGAATAGTTTGGTTTAAAGCCACACTAGAAACCACCTTAGGCATAAAGGAAGGATTAGTACGTAATGATACCCTATCCTTATGGAAAATCAAAAGGGCTCTACTGCCATAAGGGCCTGCAACTCAGACACCCTTCTTGCAGAAGTAATAGCCAACAGAAAAGCAGTCTTCCATGACAAGTATTTCAATTCAGCAGTAGCTGCAGGCTCAAAAGGTTGTAGAGTAAGTTTTTCCAACACAAAATTGAGATCCCAAGCAGGAGTAGGAGCTCACGTGGGGTCTTATATTCTTTGCCCCTCTAAGAAACTGCTTGAACAAAGGATGCGAAAACAATGGTGGGTCACAATCATAGTGAGCTGAAATTGCTGCAGCATGAATCTTAATGGAAGAGAAGGACAAACCTTTGTCCAATAACTCAGTAAGATATTGAAGAGCCACACTCAAATTAGGCTCAGAAATCTCTAAATTCTTTGCTGTACTCCAAAATAAAAATCTCTTCCATTTTCTGCGTACACTTTCCTTGTACTAGGTCTTCTAGCTTCCATAATCACATTTAAAACCTGTTGAGGAAGTTGAGACCTGCTGTGTTTCAAGACAGAATATGCCAGGCTGTTAGATGAAGAGAGTGAAGCTTGACATTGAGCAGATGACCGTCCTTCTGAGATAACAGATGAGGAATCAAAGGTAAAGGCCATGGAGGCTTCCTTACCAGACTCCTTAGTAGTGGGTACCAGTGTTGCCGAGGCCAATCTGGAGCTATCAAAATCATCCTTGGCTTGTCTTGTCTGACTTTTAATAGCACTTTTGGAAGAAGAGGCAGAGGTGGAAAGGCATACACATGAAGGTTTTTCCAACTGAAAGACAGAGCATCCACTTTCCAAGCTGTGTGATGAAACCCCTTTGTGCAAAACTTTGGCAGCTGGTGGTTTAGTGGAGAAGCGAACAGATCTATGTCTGGAGTTCCCCATGACACTGTCAAGTTCTGAAATACATGAAGATCCAGTTTCCACTCGTGGGGATCCATGATTTGTCTGCTTAACACATCTGCTAAGGAGTTCTGTGCTCCGGCAGAAACCTTGCCTGAAGAGTTAGTTGCAAGCTTAGCGCAGTCTCCCATAAAATCATTGCTTGCCTGCATAGAGGATAAGAATGTGTTCCCCCTTGCTTGTTGATGTACCACATGACAGTTGTGTTGTCTGTTAGAATCAACACCTGCCCTGGAAGAAGTAACTCCTTGAAAGCCATTAATGCAAACTGGGCTGCTAACATCTCCTTCATGTTGATATGTAGATGCTGTAGTCTGGCAGGCCACTTGTCTTGTATCCACTTTCCATTTAGATGAGCTCCCCAAGCAATGTCCGAGGCATCTGTCGTTAAAATCTGACTCGCCTCTGGCCGGGTCACAGAGAGTCCCTTGTTTAGGTGACATTCCTGAGCCCACCACAAAAATTCTTTTTGAAGGCAAGGTATTATTTGAATGACAGTGTCCAAATCCTGGCAGTGCTGTGTCCATACATTTTGAGATACCATTGTAGCTTCCTCATATGCAGTTTGGCATTGGGAAGCACCAGAATACAAGATGCCATGAACCCTAATGCTTGAAGGACTGTCCTTGCAGTCAGCACGGACTGATGAGATAGTTGATGGAAGTAAAGTGACAGACTTTTTTGTTTGTCCGGGGTTAAAAAGGCCATCTGGGCTGCTGTATTCAGTCTCACACCCAGAAAGCACATGTCTTGAGAGGGTACTAGACTGGACTTTATTTCGTTCACAGAATACCCTAGGCATCTTAGCACTGCTATAACATATTCCAGATGCTGTAGAAGGTCTTCCTTTTCTTGAGCCAGAATCAGGCAGTCGTCCAAGTAAGGATAGATTTGAATTCCTTTTAGCCTGAAGTAAGCTATCACTGGAGCCAGAACCTTTGTGAATACTCTGGGCGCAGTAGATAAGCCAAAGGGCAATGCAGAGAACTGATAATGAGAATTTCCAGCTCGAAAACGCAGATACTTCCTGCAACTTAGTCTTATAGGCACATGAAGGTAAGCTTCCTTGAGATCTAAAGTTACCATCCAGTGATCTTTGCCCAGCAGAGGTAAAAGCTGTTGTAACGTCAACATCTTGAACTTTGGAATGTCCAGATAAGTGTTGAGGATAGATAAATCCAAAATTGGTCTCCACGTGTTCCCCTTCTTTGGTACTAGGAACAGGCGAGAATAAAATCCTAGGCCCCTTTCTGATACAGGGACTGGCTGAATGGCCCCTATTTGGAGTAACAGAGAAATTTGCTTGTGAGCCTCTTTCCTTTGTGGAGGAGGAACGTCTGGCATGCCTTTGAAAGGGGGCAATGTATGGAAATAAAACCTGTAACCGTGGTGAATGATATCCAACACCCATCTGTCTTGAGTGATTAAATCCCAATTTTCTTTGAAAAGAGACAGTCTTCCTCCCAAAGGAGCTGCCAGACGAGAACCTACTGGCAGCTGAAAAGGCAGGTCATTGGGTTTGTTTACGAAGGACTGACCCTGCCCTCACCAGAAGTCTGAGCAGGTGAACTCCCTGTTCTAGGCCTAAAAGAACCTTGAGCTCTGCCCCTACCACGTCTAGACCTACCCCTAGACTGTGAATCATAAGCAGGATATGTCCATCCCTTAGTAGGCCAATTTCTACTAAACTTGGTGGCTGCACCTGCAAAAATCTTTAACAGTTTGCATAGACTTAGCTTTGTCCTCCATTTTCTTTAAAACTGCTTCCACAGGCGAACCAAACAACACATCAGACTGTAAAGGAGCATCCAAAATCCTTGTCTTAACATGCTCAGCTAAATTCTGATCCCTCAACCAGGCATGCCTGCGAAGAACAGAACTAGTGGCAGCCACCCTCGAGGAGGCCTGTACAGCATCAAAACCACATTGCAAAGAATGCTTACCCACTTGTTCAGACACATGAACTAAATCCAGCAACTCTTTACACTCAATACCTTCCGCCAAAGCATCCACCTTAGATTTCAGTTGTGAAAGGAGATAATTTTGATATTTAAGCATGTGAAACTGACAATTCAACGCCCTCATGGCTAAAGTGGAAGAAGTATACACTTTCTTTCCCCATCTATCCAAAGCCCTTGCCTCTTTATCCGTGGGAACAGGGTTTTTAACCACAGAGGCCTTAACACCTTTAGGTCCCTGAGAAACAGTTTCCGGGTCTGCCCTAGGACTCTTAAAAAGATACTTATGAGCTTCAGGCACCCTATAGTACCTATCAGGTTTAACAGGAGCAGGAGGCAAAGAATCAGGGTTCAGGGAAGCCTCTGCAAATACATCTTCCACCACATTCAACACAGGAGGTATAGCTAAGGGCCTATGCTGGGGCAAAAACAAGAATTCCCTAAGCCTTTTCCTGGAATCAGAGTAATCCTGGCCTTCCCATTTAAAGTGCTCCCTCATGGAATGCAGAGTCTCTGAAAATGAGAAATCCTCAGGAGGAGAAGCTGTAGGAGTGGAATCATCCACATCAGAATCAGAATAAGGAGGATACTCCTGCAAATCTTCCGCAGAAGACTCAGAAGCCTCTGAACACTGTTCAAAACTATCAAACTCGGTTCCACCCTAGGCCTCTTATCAGGAGGGGCATAGAACCTCTAATCATAGTAATCAAATCTTCTGCCATTTTAAGCATATGTTTCTTAGGCACAGAACCTGAAATGCTAGGAGAAGCCCCCACTGAAGCTGAACTTGGCCTACCTCTCAAAGAAGTTTTGGCAACAGAAGGAGAGGCTCTAACTACCTTGGGAAGAGAGGGAAGAACAGTTACCTGAGAAGCCCCCTCAGCCTGGCCTACCTCCTGAGAAGGCACATCCTGTAACAGTAAAGTCTCTGCCTGAGACTCCAAAGAAACTCCTGGCAAAACCTCCGGCTCCACTGAGCCTTCTAAAGAACCGACGTCCGGGACTGCCGGTTCATCAACCCTAGGCTTCGCTGTTCTGTCCTTGCGCTTCTTAGACGAAGCGGGCGTCGGAGCATCCGACGGCATTTTATAATTACAACGCTTCCCAAACACTAACCTGGCACAGTCTAACCGTCTCTTAATAGTGCGTTTGTTAAACCTAGCACAAGAGCGGCATCCAACAACGTCGTGCTCAGGCCCTAAACAAGGTATACACAAGGTATGGTAATCCCTATGAGGTATCTGTTTCCCACAAGAAATACAGTTATTCACTTTTTCTGACATCCGGTTAAATACTGAGGCAAGAAAAAACCAAAATGTTCCAACGGGGTACTTAGCCAACTCTGATTCGGTCTGAAACTCCGGCTTCGGAAATATTTCAGAACGCCAACCTGCACTCGCAAAACTGCTTCTGCATTGGACCATGCGGCAAAAAAGACTGAGGATATGACGTCGGTCATGCGCATTAGTACCCTGACGTACTGACGTCAGTCTAATGCGCCCTGACCGACGTCAGCCATATACTCTGGTATTCGGGCCGACTGGACAGCGGACTACCCAATAGTAAGGACTGCAGCAATGTGGAACGAAGAACATCAATGCTACCGCTGTACCACCGCGGAACTAGCATATGCAGTTCAAATAGGGGATGACAGAAATGCACTAAGTAAACACTACAAAACTAAGAATTGTATGACTGACTAAGTTTATGGTATTGGAAACATTAGATAACCCAAACTACTTAATAAATATTGAGGATGAGCTGGGTTGGCTAGAATATTGTTGACAGGTTAGATTGAATGCCTGTTTTCCTCCAGGCTTAAATAACAGAGATGATTTTATTATGTATTTAAAAGGAAAGGGCTGGAACATTAATATGTGTTTTTTCAGTTATGTGAATGTGTAGTTATATGATGATATTTTAAGTGGTGCATGCGACACAAAAGTGACTTTAAAAGTGGTGTATTTTATTATTTGGCTCAGTCTGAAGAAGTCTCTGTTGTTAAATTGAAGAGCCGAAAGCGCTCACTGGAGGTTCTATGCATTAAAGTTGTCGTATTCTCATCAGTTGTTTGCAACTTTTTTATTTTATAAGCGGAGTTGGTTGTTTTTGTAGTTGCTTTGTTGGGAGGAATGGCAAATGTGTTAGTACACAAAAATAACATGGCAAGAAGAAAATGTCAGAAAGAAAAAGCTCACAACGTGACAAGATAAAAAAAATAATAATAATGTGCAGGTTGACAAACTTCATTTTGTTGGACCACAAAAGTGCGCATCACTGGGGTAAAGAAAAAAAATTGTTCAACTTACTAATTGTTTTCATGAGAAACTGCAGACATTGGTAAGATGTAGCCAGTAATGGGAGTAACACGTTACTGTAATATATTACAGTTTCTAGGAACTAGTAATATAATATGTTACTTTCGCCTCACAGTTAGACGTTGCCCGTTCGATTCTCAGTTATCGTGTCTTCTGTGTGGCAACATGTGTGAATGGGCATTCCTTCGTTGAAGGTTGTGCATTAGGCCCGGCAAGCCAGCACATAAAAATCTACTGCCAATCATTAGCGGACCGGAGTTCCGCTGTGGCGACCCCTAACCGGGAAAAGCCGAAAGACACAAACAAACTTTTTCAAAATAGTAATGAAGTAATAGTAATATATTTCTTTTTTAGTAACTAGTAATGTTAAGTGTGCATTACTTTTACTTAAACCAGTGCCAGCAGGAGCCCTCCCTTCCCATCCTCAAATCACATGTGCTGGTTCCTCCAGTTGCCACCAGAGAAATCCCACCACCCCATCTGCTCGTGGAGCACCTGCTCCAAAATAGCAGCTATTCACCACTGTATGGGGAATTCAGGCACAAGTCACATAATTTTGCTACCCTTTTCCAATAACCAACATTTACCACACCTGCTCAAATGCAGCATGTTTGGGGCAAAAAGAAACACCACAAAAATGTGATACATAAAAACCTGCTATCCAATAATTTCTACTTACTACAAGTCGCACCAGTGAAGTTAGCATGTTAGGGTGCAGCATTTGCATTTTCATGTAAAAGGATTGTGCAGGCATGTGGAAGAAAACAGTTAGTTATGTACTCACCATAAAGATCGATGTATGTGGTCCATCTCGCCTACATTCATTATCGGCTCCGAGTCGGCCGACTATTTTCTAGCACAAAGACTCTAATTGGCTGGGCTAACCGGTATCCCAGGATGCACCTCTCCCAAACCCCCAGATCTTGTTTGCATACATCCGAGTCACTCCACATACACCAACCTCAGTAAGAGGAATATCATCCACCAGGAAAAGGGAATAAACTGATTCTGAAGGGTCTCAGAGCAATTATCCTCCAAATCCTTCAGGCAGGGGGCAGGTGGGAGGGTACGTAAGAATGTAGGCGAGATGGACCACATACATCGATCATTATGGTGAGTACATAACTAATTGATATTATGTGGCTCTACCTCGCCTACATTCATTACTGATGGGACAGCGTCCCTAGCACCTCTAACCCGGGAGGCTCATAGGAAAATACTCCTGAGAACCGTGGAACCAAAGGAAGCCCGGCCTCTGGATGCCACGTCCAGCTTGTAATGAGAGATAAAGGTGTGATGAGAAGCCCAGGTAGCCGCTGCACAAATGCCGTCCAAGGAAAGCCTGGCATGATACGCTACTGAAGCAGAGACTGCCCTAGTGGAATGAGCCTTGACTGGGAAGGGTAAGTTTCTGCCTGCTGATGAGTAAATAAAGGTAATGCAATCCTTAATCCACTTGGAAACAGAACTACCCATTCTATTCTCCGAAAAGGAGACAAACAATTGATCTGATTTTCTTACGTGTTTTGTCCTGTGTAAATAGAATCTTAGTTGTCTATGCACATCCAATTGATGAAATTTGAACTCCGCCTTGTTGGAGAAGTTGGGAAAAAACACAGGTAACTCAATGGATTGGTGGAAGTTAAATGTAGACGACACCTTAGGGAGAAAGGACGGATTAAGTCTCAAGGATACCCTGTCCTTATGGAATATCAAATACGGCGGCCTAATGGACAATGCTTGACGTTCTGATACTCTTCTAGCCGAAGTGATGGCCACTAAGAAAGTCGTCTTCCAGGATAAGAATTTCAGTTCGCAAGTGGCAGCCGGCTCAAAGGGCGGAGAAGTGATGGCTTGCAATACCAGATTTAAATCCCATGGCATGACGGGTTCTGACACAGGAGGACGCAGTAACCAGGCTCCTTTCAAAAACACCTTGCAAAGTTTATGGCCTATAAGAGCAGGCTCATAGGATACATGGAAGTTAGAAATGGCCGCCAGCTGCACTTCAATGGTCGAGGGAGCAGAACCCTGTCGGAAGAGCATAGCTAAAAAGTCTAAGACCGCCGATATAGGGGCTGTGAAAGGGTCCAGACCTTGTGCCTGAGCCCAGATGGAAAATCTCTTCCATTTGCTAGAGTAAATTCTTCTGGTGGAGGACTTGTGAGACGACGAAAGAATATGCACCACCTCAGGTGAAAAGGAATGCAGTCTAACTATTGATGGAAGTGGAGCAGCCAGGCTGTCAATCTGAGGGACTGTAGGGAGGGGTGGAGCTGTCCCGACATATGAGTCAAAAGGTCTGGTACTGGATCCAGAGTCCAAGGACCATCCACAGTGAACCGCTGAAGGAAGGGGAACCAGACCTGGCGGGGCCAGTGTGGAGCAATTAGAATCATCTTGCTTCCCAAGTGAATGGCTTTCTGAATCACTCTTGGTAAAAGAGGAAACAGAGGAAAGGCATAGAGCAGACCGGAAGGTCAACCATGGACTAGAGAGTCCCTGGGTGACTCCCCCTGTGGGGGGATCAGAGTGAAGTAGTTGCTGCATTTGGCATTGAGGGGACTGGCAAAGAGATCGCAGCAAGGCTGACCCCACATGCTGAAGATCCGAGTCGCAACTCGGTTGTTCAGGGACCACTCGTAAGGCACATCAGAATAGCTCTGCTTAGCCTGTCTGCTATCACGTTGGATTTTCCCAGAATGTGCGTTGCCACTAGAAACCGTTGGGAAGACACTGCCCAATTCCACATTCTCATGGCTTCTCTGCAAAGGGGTGCTTGAAATGCTAACAGCACTGCTCTCATCTCCAGGACATTGATGTGTAAGTGTACCTCGTGATCCTGCCACGTGCCTTGGACCGTTCTGCCCAGATAATGCCCCCCCCACCCTATCTGGGAAGCGTCCGTGTTCACTGTAGCAGCATGAGAGAGGGGGACTAGATTCTTCCCATTGTCCAGGTTGGAGGAACATAGCCACCAATAGAAATCCTGCCTGCAATGCTCTGCGAGGAGAATTGGGTGAGAGAGGGGTAATTTTTGATAGGACCACTGGACTGAAAGGAGCCACTGGAGGATCCGCATGTGTAGCCTGGCTAAGGGTACTAACATGATGGTCGCCGCCATGGATCCCAATAACTGAAGAACTAACCTGGCTTGGACCTTCGTCCGAGGCAATAGAGCCTGGACCTGAGATTGCAACACTGTTATCCTTTCTTGAGGTAGAAAGGCCCTCATTAGGACCGAGTTTAACTCTGCGCCTATAAATACAACACGCTGTGAGGGCAGCAAGGCAGATTTTTCCCAATTTAATGTAATTCCTAACCTTTGACAAAGGTTTATGGTAGCCTCTCTGGCTTGGATGATGAGATGCCTGGTGGGGGCGGTTATGAGCCAATCATCCAGGTAAGGAAACACCTGGAATCCTAGACGTCTCAGGTGAGCTGTCACCACTGCCAAGCACTTGGTAAACACCCTGGGGACTGTGGTGAGACCAAAGGGCAGGGCTCGAAACTGGAAATGACTGGCTCCCAGCCGGAAGCGTAAATGATTCCTGGATGCCTTGTTTATCTTGATGTGATAATAGGCGTCCTTGAGGTCGATGGAGCACATCCATACTCCCTCTCCCAACAATGGGAAGATGGATTGAAGAGTGACCATTCGGAACTTGGACTTCAGGACGTAGTGATTCAATTGATTGAGATCCAGGATGGGTCTCAGGTCCCCTGTTTTTTTCAGCACCAAAGAGAGTCTTGAGTAAGTTCCTGATCCGATCTGGTCTGAGGGGACCGGTTGGATGACTCCTTTTCTTAGCAGCTTTGATATCTCTAGCGCTACTTGATCCCTTTGACTGGGTGGAACGTCCGGGATTTTTTTGATTAGGAGAGGGACGAAACAAAGGGAATAGTGTAACCTCCAGTGATTATTCGAAGCACCCATTGATCCTGAGTGATGCTCTCCCAGGCTTGAGGATGCCTCGAAAAATGACCCCCGACTGGCTCCGGAGCAGCACAGTCGGGCAATCCCTCAGGGATGCTGATAGGACGATCCGCGAAAGGAGTCATGGTCTCCCAGATTGCGGGGGGCCTCCTCTGCCCCTAGGATGGCGTCTTCCAGAATACTTCCCCCCACCTCTGCCTCTGGAGGGGGGCTCACCATGCATGGCTGGGAAAGACTTTTGTGATTTCTTGAACCACATCTTCCCTCCTCTCCGAGCCTTGGGATAAGGCCTAGAGGGAAGAGAAAAATGGGCCCCTACGGCAGATCTTACCCTCCTGTTCACATCTGGTGAGAGTCTCTTTCACTTTAGGTCCAAAAAGAGAGGACCCATCGAAGGGGGCCTCCGTGAAGGAAGACTTGAAGGTCTCCGCGAAGTAACATAGGCGCATCCAGGCTTGCCTCCTAAGAGCCAAACCTGAGCTAGCTGCCCTACTCGCCCCTTTGGCTGCATAGGATATGAGCCTCATGGAGGAGTTTGCAATGGAACCAAGGGTAGACAACTGGGCATTAACAGTCTGCGCTATCGCCTCAGGCATGTTACCCCATCAAGGTATCTCCCAACTCTTTGAGGAGATCTCTCTGGAGCAGAGTAAAGTGACAAAGGTAATTCAGAGACCGCAGTGTAAAGGTCGCTGAAGACAGGGTACACTTTCCATATCGATCCATACTCCTGGACTCCTTGTTAGGAGGATGGACGGAGGAGTAGCTGACGCCACCACCATGGCATCTACAGGGACCCCTTTTGTCAAAAACTCTTTCCCCAGGGAAGCAGACAGGAACTTATTAGGACGACTGGGCACTGGTTCCACGGAATCAGGGTGCTCCCACACCCTTCGACAAATCAGGTCTAAGAGTTCATCGAAGGGTGGAGACACCCAGGAGGTGGAAGGTTGAGCTCCGAAGGCCTTGAGGAATACCGACTCCTCCTCAGAGAGGGGCTTGGAAGGCCAGTCGCCTCTCTGCCTCAAAATCTCCAGGATGTCAGAGAAGGAGACGTCATTGGAGGACGACTTAGGGGACCCCTCTGCATCATCGAGGTCGGTATCTGAGGTGATGGACTCATCTTGGGAGTCTATGTGCTTCCTCTTGCACAGCTTCTTCCTGGGAGGCTCCTCAGGCACAGACTCTTTGGGGCCCTCAGAAAGCTGAGGACCACTCATGGGGGTGTCCTCAGGCCTTCGAGCTTCGCTGTCCACCGATAGGGGGGCGAGGCTCTAGTTGGGATGTGTGGGGACGGAGTGGCCGATCCAAGTGATGTCACTGACGACCTAGCCAGTGCGCTCCTCATGGCCTCAAAGGCGAGTCCCCCTGAACCCGAGGACTGATCCATCTCTGAGACCACAACCAGAGTCAGGATCCCCCTAGCCGAAGGGCTGAGAGGGAGATTCGGGGCCGACAAAAGTCCCGATGCATCCCCCTCGGGCCCGACCGAGGAAACCAGAGTGCTGAAACCAGATGACATAACCGAAATGGTGGAGCAGACGACGACTCCGATAAACCCGCCAGAGGTACCGGAGCCGGCGTTAGGACATCACTCGGCGCCGTACACTCAGGATCCGATGACACAATGCTCGGTGGAGGAATCATCGGTACCGAAAAAGGAATAGGCTCCGGAGCCGACTGGGTCGGAGCCAAAAACAATTTGGCTAACACCGGCGACTGAAGAAGCCTCTGAACCACCCTATCCACGTCCAAATCAGATAACCTAGAGGATTTGGAGGCAACTGAAGGAGATGAGGATCTCCAACCTACTGATTCCTGTGTAACACTGGGTGACCGGCTCCGAATCGGCTCCAATATGATCGGAGCCAAGGTAGACTCCAGTACCACCGATACCTCCTGCGGCCCCAAAGACAACAGAGTCGAGGAAGCAATATCCAAACCGGAACTCCTGTCCTGCGGCTCCGAAGCCAACGAAGCTGAGGAAGTTGTAACTATTTTTAAAATCTTCTCCAGGGGCTCCGAGGAACTAGATGTAGCCGGAGATCGTTTCTTAGTTCTGGTGGATTTGGATTTGCCAGCAGAAGAAGCAGATTCTATAACCTCTTCAAAGGAGGGCTTGACCAGGCCCTTCAAAATCAGTTTATTTTTCCTTTCCTGCAGCACCCTAGAACTGAAGGAATGGCAGACACTGCAGGATTCTTGTAAGTGAATCGCGCCAAGGCAATAAACACAGATGGCATGCCCATCTGTGATCGACATTTTATAGGCACACTTTGAGCATTTTTTAAACCCGGAGGGTTTATGCTCCTTTTACTCTTTAGACATGTCCAACAAATTCCAAACACTCAACACAACAATAAGAAGGTGGGATACACTACAGGAACTCTAATTTAAACGCTCCTTAGGGATCGACAAGAGAAAACGCTGAGAACAAGACGAAGGAGAGGACCAAGTCCCTCTAAATTAAATGGGCCTAGCCCGCCAAACACAAGGAAGCCACACACACTCTCCACAAAACTATAACAAGCTCAAAACACACACAAAACCCAGTATAGCTTTTAAAATAGCTTTTGTTTGACAGAAGGGTATAAAACTTTAGAAAGTTTAGTCAAAAAGGTACTTAGCCACAGCCAAGGTCGAGACCACGTCCTAACTCAACGAGCGGCAAACAAGATCTGGGGGTTTGGGAGAGGTGCATCCTGGGATACCGGTTAGCCCAGCCAATTAGAGACTTCGTGCTAGAAAATAGTCGGCCGAGTCGGAGCCGATTATCGGCTCCGAACCCATCAGTAATGCATGTAGGCGAGATAGGACCGCATAACATCACAAGTTATCTTGCCAAAACTGTTTTCCATGAGGTTGGAGTAATGTTGAGTGGGTTTAGCTGAATTTTTGGCATTTGGTATGTTTCCGTTTGTATATATGTTGTTATTTAGTCTTTTTATAACTTTTGTGTTGTTTATAAGTGATCTTTGACTAACGTTATCCAAACTTGTTTGTTGCTTTTATTCTGCATTATTTTACTTTGCGTCTAAAAGATAGTTTTACTATAAAAGCCATTATGTTTTTTTTTTTTTAAATCCTGCGCCAGTTTGTTCTTTCGTCACTTTCTGTTTTATTTTCTTGCCAGTTCTGTTTTTCCTCTGCCAGAAACCTGTAGGTGTGATAAGGGGTTGTATTAGGGGGTATGCCATGAAAGACTATACCTCATATATAGCGGGGGGACTAACGCATTTCCTTATGGGAAGCGTAGTAGAAATTATCATTGCATAATTCCCTATAGTGTTACGGGCGATGGGTTATGAACCTCAAACTGCACTGTGAAGCAAATGGAGCACGGGCATTTTAAAACGTATGATCGGTATATGCAGTTGACATACTTGTTTTACCTTTTAGCCCTGTATATGCACATCTGTGACTACCATTCAAACAGATGGGGGGGTAAACATTTAAATTTTATCATCTGTGCTATAACGAACTTTTACAAAATGTTACATCTCAAGTAGTCCAAAGGAGGAATGTCAGTGGGTGATTACTTGGGGTTGTACTTACAACTGGTAAAGGCAGCACATTTCCTATGTCAGTACCCAGAGTAAGAAGCAGTGCCCTGCCTTTGTGTGTGCTTATAGGTGCTTAGTTGTCGGAGTAAATCTCAGTATTATGACTGATAAAGTACATTTTTGTAAAAGTAACACGTTACTTTAGTTAGCAACTAGTAATAGTAATATATTATTTTTTACAAAAATAATAGTAATATATTACTTTCACTGAAAACTAGCTAGCAATAGTAATTTATTACTTTTATAAGTAACTAGCACAACACTGGATGTAGCTAAAACAAGTAAATGTATTTTTGTGTCATAGAAGGCTGATATGCTACTAATCTCACTAACAGGCCAAGGTCACATGACAGCTGGTCAGGCAAAGGAGGACTGAACATCTGGAAATTCCTTTGGCGAGCAGTAAGTGATGCATAGCGATGTCTGGCTACAGCACATGTTGAAAGAAAAGCAAGGACATGAACCACATTGCTTTGTCATCTAGCAAAACAAAGCAGGTGCATGCATTCCAGGTTAAGCTGATGACATGGACAGAAAAAAAACGACACCAGTGGTTGATAAAAATTAACCCAGCAGGCCTTGCCAAAGCAAAACTCTCCAGCTTCACAGAAACTACACTGGAAGCTGTGGATGTGCATTGCCAGCTGGAGGTTCTCACTTGGGAAAAAAACAAATAAAAATAAATGAAAAAAAAAATCTAAGTTTCTTTATGCACTAGACAATATGCATTACACATGTATACATGAAATGACCAACAGCAAACTAATCTTTTTGGCAGCACCTGATAATTACATAAAAGTGGTACATTCCAATTGTAAAAAAAAAAAAACACACACACGCCCAAGATTTCATTCCTACTTTAAATCTGCTCTGGTTTGGAAAGAGCTGTGTATTTGCTAAACAGAGCTTTTCCCCACTTCTTCCACATACAGCTTCTAAATGTGCTTTTATTGGTGTTCCATTTAGGATGGACATGTCCACCATTTTAACTAACAGGCAAAAACGTGATCAAATGGTTAGACTCACTGAGCAAAATTTGAAAACAATGTTTATGTCTATGAAGCACAGAAATTGTGTCAGCATGGAGATGCAGAACAGGAAGCATTTATATGAAACACTCAGAAAATGGAACTGGCACTATGAAACAAACTACAAACTTTCTTCTGAAAGTATCTATGTTTAAAGAATGCCATCACATCTCAGATGAAGGTTTATGATCACACAGCTGGAAGTTATTATTCTGTCCTGTACTATGAAAACTGCTTACAATGAAGGAACAGAGGAAGGTCAGTAACAGTACGTAGATTTCTGCACGCAGGTGGAATTAATCAACAACCTCAGAACAGAGACGAAACTGTTGTACTAACCCAATCCGCTCTGCCTCAAAATCTCAGTCAGACACAGCAGAACCTCCCACATTTCCCAAGGCAGCTGCACAAATCCCATAGGATGGGCTCTGCAGCTGAGAAATTAAAGCACTGCAAGCCAGCTCCCTTCAGTAATTAGTGCAAGAAAACAGCAACCAGCGAAAAATGCTACAGTAAAACCTGAACAGGTGTGGTTAAAACAAAGTAACTTATTTTATAAAATAATAGAAAAAATACTAATTATGGACAGAAAAATCTTAATAAGCCTCCAGCCATCAAGCAACTCTTTGTATGAAACTTGTCTGACTGCTTCTGAAGGATGATTAAAATAATGCGAGTGAGAGGATTGTACAGTAATCAGATATCAGAGACAGCTAAATATGTAAACAATGAAATAAAATCACCCAGTCGTGAGCAGAACAAAACATACAGCATAAACTAGAAGGGATGTACAAGTAAATATCCAAAAAGCATAATGAATGTAGGGTAACAACAACACAGGAGTGGTACACCCACACCTTGGAAATATAATTTCCAAAACTGAGAAATAAGAGGGAAGACAAAAATACTGTTTCATACGTGGAGGAGTGGAAAGATTAAGTTATACTGCATCAGGCCAAAATGGCAAAAGAGGAACAGCACTTACATTTTTCTTTGATGCCGGAAAGGATCCATAACAGACAGAGAGAGGTATTTTGGGCAAGAGTTAATGAAATCAAGTTGTCCCTGTAAATATCATTCAACAGAAACGGCATGCAAAAGTCGCACAGAGGAAGTATGCATTAGGAAGGTGTCAGCTGATCACACTGGTTATAGATGAGCAGGCGAGGGGGGGGTGAATAACAATTTATATTTTAAATATGCCTCAATCTTGAGATATGGACTGTGTACCAGCATCATTCCAGTACAGAAGGAGATGAGAGACCAGTGTTGGTTACTGTCCACCTGTGAGCAAACAGCATGGCAAAATACAAAACCACTGACCATACAGGAAATTTCATGAAACTGAGATAGAGGTCCAATGTATATAGTATACAAAGTGGCATGAGCTATGGCTCAGATACGGGAAGAAAGAAAAGCTGGTATATCAAAGTAGGGCATTTAACACAAGTCTGAAGGAACTGTGACATTCCTAAGAAGTCAAAGTTCCATAAAGCATGAATGAGTGCTAAAATTCCAAAGACTTTAGAACAATCAAAAGTAGGAAATCTGGCAGAATATCCAAAACTGCAGCAACTCAGAAAATTCCCCATCATCTTTGGTATATTAATCTTGGAGTCAGTATATATAAACAACAAGAGCACTGGGGCAGAGCACCACATATTTTATCAGACTTGTATGGGAAAATGATCTATACAGTTATGCCTTCACTGGAGAGACCCTAACTGCTGGCATAAAAACATCTGGAGATGTTTCAGATATGTAAAGAAAATGCAAAGTTTCATCCATGCTTCCCTATTTACAAGCTCACAACTTCAATTATCTACTTCCATAATTCTGTTACAAGTTAAAGATCACTGATCTTATGCGCATTCCTCAAAGGAAACCTAGAACTAAATGGAATATAAACCTAGGAAGTAAATAACTTCCAAGATGGCTCCACATCGACTAACAGTTTAATTCTAGCTCTCTCTCAATGTGAAAACAGAAATTCAACAGAGAAGGCCAGTAGACTTGTGTTTATGGGTAAATTTCAGTAACTGGCTAGTTAAGTGTACTGCCTGGATGCCAGAAAAAATACTGACCACCTGGAAAAAATCAGCTACAAAAAGTGGGAAGAAACACTGACTGGGGAAAGTTCTGCAGCTTTTCAGCAAAAAAGCAATGAAATCTCCAGACATGACTTCAGGTAACCTACAGGAAGATAAAAGACAACTGCACACAGACCTGGTTAGAATAAACAAAACATGGATGGAGTGTATTAACATAAACAACAAAAGGCTGGAAAAAAATGGAAGAAGCTTTGAACAGATAATTAGAGGAGGTGATAAAACTCCAAAACTCAGAGGATGAAACAAAGGAAATGCTAGCTGAATATCAGACTGCTCAGAAAAAGATGTTTAAAAAATAATAAAATTAGAGGACAGAACACATATGGAAAACCTGAGATTCAGGTATACCATACCAGCTGGAAGGAAGGAACAGGCTACATTAATTTTATGACAGCACAAATAAGCAACTGGACTGGTATGCCACAGCGGGAGTTGTTAGTTGAAAGGGCACATCATGTTTACACCAAAACCTGGCTATGAGAAAGCAACCTAGACTTTTTAATAATAAAGATCCAATCCTACCAGCAGGAGTTGTTCATTCTGACAAAACTGTGTCAGAAGGCCAAAATACTAAAAAAAGTGGGACACAGTAGAGTGTTTGTGGAGAATGATTACTCATTTTACACCAAGCATAACAGGAGTAAATACATTCAACTATTCAAAGAATTTTGAGACTCAGGTGTGAGATTCAAACTGCTGTATCCAGCTGTCTTCAAGATATTCTTCCCTCGAGGGACAAAGTCATTTTTTGATGAAGTACATGCTAAGGAGGAAATACAAAAGTTTGTCCAATAAGGGAGTTGTGAAACAGAAGGAGGTTCTGTTTCTTGTTCTTCTGGTAATAAACCACAGAGAGACTGTACCTGTGGAACCTTTTTCACTCTTTCAGCGGAAAGTGTTGGAGAGAAGGAATGGAGCACGATAGTTGACTAGAAGAATCTAGGGCATGTTGGAAATGAAGATGAACAGTAAGAAAACCAGTAACAATTTGGGATTAAAATACAGTAATATTTGTGAAATATGACAGAACAAGAAAATCTGGAAATATAGGACTTTTTCAGAATTTACTGGACTTGTAGGCAAGTCTAAAGTATATGCTCTACTTCATGTCATTACTGTTCAGAAAAGTGCTTTGGAGAGGGGAAGAAAGTTAACTGTAAGCAAAGAAAGCATTTTTTGTCTTAATAGTACTATTTTTGTGGTGTATGGTTTTCTTTGCATGCTATAAAGTTTTCTCCGTTATTTTTAAGTGTAATGGGGATTGTAAATAGGTGCTGTTCTTTTTTTCTTTTCTTTCTTTTTCCCTTCTATCTTTCTTCTTGTTCAGTTTTAAGAAATGTTGGCACTGCAATGTAAAAAGGAGCCTGGTTAAAACCGGATGACAAAAGGAAAATTAATTTTCTTTTTCTTGTTCTTCCATGGGAAAATGACTGGATTAAGGACCTTAGATTGATTTAGTAACATGTTTAAGAGAAAGCTAGTACATAGAAAAGAATATCGAACATTAGGAGGTCCTTTTCTAGCAAATGAACGCATGCTTAGTAACAATTCTGTAACTGGCTCTCATGTCTCCACGGAGGCAATCTGATAATGAGAAATTGGTTACAGTCGGATGGAGAGTGATTGGTTGGGGTGGGGGGGAGAAGAGAAACTGGCTAGGAGATAATGTTTTCTGAAAGCAGGATTTTTCCCAGCTGAGAGAGCTATAAAGATGAGACAAAACCAGACAGCACATAGTAGAAGCACAGGCTGCACTGTGCATCTTAGTACGGATAACCTTTCTTTTAGGTTAACTCAAGTTTGTGACTGTCAGTTTGGGACATTTGTTCCTATTAGGAGGGTTTTTGTATGTGTCTTTCGGCTTTTCCCGATTAGGGGTCGCCACAGCAGAACTCCGATCCGCTAATGATTGGCAGTTGATTTTTACATACCAGCTTGCCAGGCCTGACGCACAACTTTCAACGAAGGTACGCCCATTCACGCATGTCTCCACGCAGAAGACGCTCTAGCTGAGAATCGAACCGGACAGCGTCTTACTGTGAGGCGACAACGCTACCTCAGCACCACCTGTGGTAGCATTGTCACCTCACAGTAAGACGCTGTCCGGTTCGATTCTCAGCTAGAGCGTCTTCTGCATGGAGACATGCATGAAGAAGATGCACATAGTTTTGTGTGTTAGTACTAAACTAATGGGTTTTAGGGGGTATTGGGGATTTTTTGAGGGCTTTTAATATAACAAAAAAGTTTGTAAGATGTGACAGAGGCTCAAATGGATATGACAAGAAACAACTATATAAAAAAGTTCAACCTGCCAAACAGTATATGCATGTAACACAAAAGGTGGAACTAGACATTCAACAAAAAAGTGTTCTAGATAAAAGGTTGGAAAGACAACTTTTTAATAAAAGGATTATTACAGGAGACATACTTGGAAAGAAATGAAAATGTGAAATTGATAAAGAAAGGTTCCCAATATGGTTATTCAGTGGAACACCTAGGACAAAGGAAAATATGAGAACTTATATTAATTGCAAGAGAAGCTCCAACAGTGACAGAAGAGGATAAAAAAATAATGGCAGATTTGCAGTGCTAAGGGGCTATTTGCAAGGAAGGAGGATTACCCTAGCATGTGTTTATATTCCACTTAAAACTGATACAATGGATCTTAAGAAATTTCTGGGAGAAATAGTCAATTTTCAGTAAGGAATACTACTCATAGATGGGGAATGGAATTTGATTTGCAGTAGTGAAGATGTGTCTGGGGCCCAGAAAGGAAAGTACAACAAAGGTGGGTAGATTTTTGAAAAATTTATGAAAATATTTGGGATGGAAGATGTGAATTCAGTAATAGGAGTTTGGAATGAATTTACATATTATTCCCCAATATATAAAAACGGGCTAGGCTAGACAGAATTTACATTTCACAGGAATGTGTACATTTAACTGAAGGTCTTAATACACACCATATAACTATTTCAGATCATGTGTCAGTAATAACTAAAATAAAACCATGGTAATGAAATAAAAAATGAGGCACTGGCATTTTCCCATCTGTTGAAAACAGAGGAATTTAATAGGTTCATAGGTTGGTACTAGGCTATCGGCCCTAGGGCCTATAAAAGCCTAGCCATAACAATTCCTGGCTATTTCTTCCCACACTATTTACTTCCCTGGACCCTATCTAGCAGAGTGACTGACGTGATCCCGGGGTGAATTTCTTTTCTCCCATCCAATCGTCAAGGCTCCTTTTTGAAGAGGGCCAAATAGGCACTCTGCTTGGCATGTATGGGCAGTCTATTCCAGAGTCTGGGGAATCTCTGGGTCAGGAACCTATCCTCCAGCATATTTTGTTTATTGCAATGACAAGGTTTAGATCCCTGGAGTGTGTGGCTCTGAGGGATTGGGATTTCCTTAAGTGCAGTATGTCCAACAGCTCTGGGTTTGACATGGCCTTGTATGTTAAGCAGAGATTGCCTCTGAGTAGACAATATGTGACAGAGTATAGCTGGAGTTTTTAAGGCAGTCAGCATAGGGCATCTGCTTTAGGCCTGCGATTGTTTTAGTGAGGCATTTCTGCAGCCTTTTCAGTTATTGCAGGTGTCTTCTGTAACTTTGTTAGCGGAGCAGACGACGACCTCGGGATAAACCTCGCCAGAGGTACCGTGGAGCCAAGCAGGACATCACCGGCACCAGACACCTCAGGATCCGGCGACACAATGCTCGTGGAGGAATCATCGGTACCGAAAAAGGAATAGGCTCGAGCCGACTGGGTCGGAGCCAAAAACAATTTGGCTAACACCGGCGACTGAAGAAGCCTCTGAACCACCCTATCCACGTCCAAATCAGATAACCTAGAGGATTTGGAGGCAACTGAAGGAGATGAGGATCTCCAACCTACTGATTCCTGTGTAACACTGGGTGACCGGCTCCGAATCGGCTCCAATATGATCGGAGCCAAGGTAGACTCCAGTACCACCGATACCTCCTGCGGCCCCAAAGACAACAGAGTCGAGGAAGCAATATCCAAACCGGAACTCCTGTCCTGCGGCTCCGAAGCCAACGAAGCTGAGGAAGTTGTAACTATTTTTAAAATCTTCTCCAGGGGCTCCGAGGAACTAGATGTAGCCGGAGATCGCTTCTTAGTTCTGGTGGATTTGGATTTGCCAGCAGAAGAAGCAGATTCTATAACCTCTTCAAAGGAGGGCTTGACCAGGCCCTTCAAAATCAGTTTATTTTTCCTTTCCTGCAGCACCCTAGAACTGAAGGAATGGCAGACACTGCAGGATTCTTGTAAGTGAATCAGCCCAAGGCAATAAACACAGATGGCATGCCCATCTGTGATCGACATTTTATAGGCACACTTTGAGCATTTTTTAAACCCGGAGGGTTTATGCTCCTTTTACTCTTTAGACATGTCCAACAAATTCCAAACACTCAACACAACAATAAGAAGGTGGGATACACTACAGGAACTCTAATTTAAACGCTCCTTAGGGATCGACAAGAGAAAACGCTGAGAACAAGACGAAGGAGAGGACCAAGTCCCTCTAAATTAAATGGGCCTAGCCCGCCAAACACAAGGAAGCCACACACACTCTCCACAAAACTATAACAAGCTCAAAACACACACAAAACCCAGTATAGCTTTTAAAATAGCTTTTGTTTGACAGAAGGGTATAAAACTTTAGAAAGTTTAGTCAAAAAGGTACTTAGCCACAGCCAAGGTCGAGACCACGTCCTAACTCAACGAGCGGCAAACAAGATCTGGGGGTTTGGGAGAGGTGCATCCTGGGATACCGGTTAGCCCAGCCAATTAGAGACTTCGTGCTAGAAAATAGTCGGCCGAGTCGGAGCCGATTATCGGCTCCGAACCCATCAGTAATGCATGTAGGCGAGATAGGACCGCATAACATCACAAGTTATCTTGCCAAAACTGTTTTCCATGAGGTTGGAGTAATGTTGAGTGGGTTTAGCTGAATTTTTGGCATTTGGTATGTTTCCGTTTGTATATATGTTGTTATTTAGTCTTTTTATAACTTTTGTGTTGTTTATAAGTGATCTTTGACTAACGTTATCCAAACTTGTTTGTTGCTTTTATTCTGCATTATTTTACTTTGCGTCTAAAAGATAGTTTTACTATAAAAGCCATTATGTTTTTTTTTTTTTAAATCCTGCGCCAGTTTGTTCTTTCGTCACTTTCTGTTTTATTTTCTTGCCAGTTCTGTTTTTCCTCTGCCAGAAACCTGTAGGTGTGATAAGGGGTTGTATTAGGGGGTATGCCATGAAAGACTATACCTCATATATAGCGGGGGGACTAACGCATTTCCTTATGGGAAGCGTAGTAGAAATTATCATTGCATAATTCCCTATAGTGTTACGGGCGATGGGTTATGAACCTCAAACTGCACTGTGAAGCAAATGGAGCACGGGCATTTTAAAACGTATGATCGGTATATGCAGTTGACATACTTGTTTTACCTTTTAGCCCTGTATATGCACATCTGTGACTACCATTCAAACAGATGGGGGGGTAAACATTTAAATTTTATCATCTGTGCTATAACGAACTTTTACAAAATGTTACATCTCAAGTAGTCCAAAGGAGGAATGTCAGTGGGTGATTACTTGGGGTTGTACTTACAACTGGTAAAGGCAGCACATTTCCTATGTCAGTACCCAGAGTAAGAAGCAGTGCCCTGCCTTTGTGTGTGCTTATAGGTGCTTAGTTGTCGGAGTAAATCTCAGTATTATGACTGATAAAGTACATTTTTGTAAAAGTAACACGTTACTTTAGTTAGCAACTAGTAATAGTAATATATTATTTTTTACAAAAATAATAGTAATATATTACTTTCACTGAAAACTAGCTAGCAATAGTAATTTATTACTTTTATAAGTAACTAGCACAACACTGGATGTAGCTAAAACAAGTAAATGTATTTTTGTGTCATAGAAGGCTGATATGCTACTAATCTCACTAACAGGCCAAGGTCACATGACAGCTGGTCAGGCAAAGGAGGACTGAACATCTGGAAATTCCTTTGGCGAGCAGTAAGTGATGCATAGCGATGTCTGGCTACAGCACATGTTGAAAGAAAAAGCAAGGACATGAACCACATTGCTTTGTCATCTAGCAAAACAAAGCAGGTGCATGCATTCCAGGTTAAGCTGATGACATGGACAGAAAAAAAACGACACCAGTGGTTGATAAAAATTAACCCAGCAGGCCTTGCCAAAGCAAAACTCTCCAGCTTCACAGAAACTACACTGGAAGCTGTGGATGTGCATTGCCAGCTGGAGGTTCTCACTTGGGAAAAAAACAAATAAAAATAAATGAAAAAAAAAATCTAAGTTTCTTTATGCACTAGACAATATGCATTACACATGTATACATGAAATGACCAACAGCAAACTAATCTTTTTGGCAGCACCTGATAATTACATAAAAGTGGTACATTCCAATTGTAAAAAAACACACACACGCCCAAGATTTCATTCCTACTTTAAATCTGCTCTGGTTTGGAAAGAGCTGTGTATTTGCTAAACAGAGCTTTTCCCCACTTCTTCCACATACAGCTTCTAAATGTGCTTTTATTGGTGTTCCATTTAGGATGGACATGTCCACCATTTTAACTAACAGGCAAAAACGTGATCAAATGGTTAGACTCACTGAGCAAAATTTGAAAACAATGTTTATGTCTATGAAGCACAGAAATTGTGTCAGCATGGAGATGCAGAACAGGAAGCATTTATATGAAACACTCAGAAAATGGAACTGGCACTATGAAACAAACTACAAACTTTCTTCTGAAAGTATCTATGTTTAAAGAATGCCATCACATCTCAGATGAAGGTTTATGATCACACAGCTGGAAGTTATTATTCTGTCCTGTACTATGAAAACTGCTTACAATGAAGGAACAGAGGAAGGTCAGTAACAGTACGTAGATTTCTGCACGCAGGTGGAATTAATCAACAACCTCAGAACAGAGACGAAACTGTTGTACTAACCCAATCCGCTCTGCCTCAAAATCTCAGTCAGACACAGCAGAACCTCACATTTCCCAAGGCAGCTGCACAAATCCCATAGGATGGGCTCTGCAGCTGAGAAATTAAAGCACTGCAAGCCAGCTCCCTTCAGTAATTAGTGCAAGAAAACAGCAACCAGCGAAAAAATGCTACAGTAAAACCTGAACAGGTGTGGTTAAAACAAAGTAACTTATTTTATAAAATAATAGAAAAAATACTAATTATGGACAGAAAAATCTTAATAAGCCTCCAGCCATCAAGCAACTCTTTGTATGAAACTTGTCTGACTGCTTCTGAAGGATGATTAAAATAATGCGAGTGAGAGGATTGTACAGTAATCAGATATCAGAGACAGCTAAATATGTAAACAATGAAATAAAATCACCCAGTCGTGAGCAGAACAAAACATACAGCATAAACTAGAAGGGATGTACAAGTAAATATCCAAAAAGCATAATGAATGTAGGGTAACAACAACACAGGAGTGGTACACCCACACCTTGGAAATATAATTTCCAAAACTGAGAAATAAGAGGGAAGACAAAAATACTGTTTCATACGTGGAGGAGTGGAAAGATTAAGTTATACTGCATCAGGCCAAAATGGCAAAAGAGGAACAGCACTTACATTTTTCTTTGATGCCGGAAAGGATCCATAACAGACAGAGAGAGGTATTTTGGGCAAGAGTTAATGAAATCAAGTTGTCCCTGTAAATATCATTCAACAGAAACGGCATGCAAAAGTCGCACAGAGGAAGTATGCATTAGGAAGGTGTCAGCTGATCACACTGGTTATAGATGAGCAGGCGAGGGGGGGGGTGAATAACAATTTATATTTTAAATATGCCTCAATCTTGAGATATGGACTGTGTACCAGCATCATTCCAGTACAGAAGGAGATGAGAGACCAGTGTTGGTTACTGTCCACCTGTGAGCAAACAGCATGGCAAAATACAAAACCACTGACCATACAGGAAATTTCATGAAACTGAGATAGAGGTCCAATGTATATAGTATACAAAGTGGCTTCGCCGAGCTATGGCTCAGATACGGGAAGAAAGAAAAGCTGGTATATCAAAGTAGGGCATTTAACACAAGTCTGAAGGAACTGTGACATTCCTAAGAAGTCAAAGTTCCATAA
The DNA here is from genome assembly GCF_019279795.1 of Protopterus annectens. Classification (NCBI taxonomy): domain Eukaryota; kingdom Metazoa; phylum Chordata; order Ceratodontiformes; family Protopteridae; genus Protopterus; species Protopterus annectens. The sequence continues at coordinate 804,973,579 of NC_056750.1, read as the reverse complement.
AGCATGAATGAGTGCTAAAATTCCAAAGACTTTAGAACAATCAAAAGTAGGAAATCTGGCAGAATATCCAAAACTGCAGCAACTCAGAAAATTCCCCATCATCTTTGGTATATTAATCTTGGAGTCAGTATATATAAACAACAAGAGCACTGGGGCAGAGCACCACATATTTTATCAGACTTGTATGGGAAAATGATCTATACAGTTATGCCTTCACTGGAGAGACCCTAACTGCTGGCATAAAAACATCTGGAGATGTTTCAGATATGTAAAGAAAATGCAAAGTTTCATCCATGCTTCCCTATTTACAAGCTCACAACTTCAATTATCTACTTCCATAATTCTGTTACAAGTTAAAGATCACTGATCTTGTACGCATTCCTCAAAGGAAACCTAGAACTAAATGGAATATAAACCTAGGAAGTAAATAACTTCCAAGATGGCTCCACATCGACTAACAGTTTAATTCTAGCTCTCTCTCAATGTGAAAACAGAAATTCAACAGAGAAGGCCAGTAGACTTGTGTTTATGGGTAAATTTCAGTAACTGGCTAGTTAAGTGTACTGCCTGGATGCCAGAAAAAAAATACTGACCACCTGGAAAAAAATCAGCTACAAAAAGTGGGGAAGAAACACTGACTGGGGAAAGTTCTGCAGCTTTTCAGCAAAAAAGCAATGAAATCTCCAGACATGACTTCAGGTAACCTACAGGAAGATAAAAGACAACTGCACACAGACCTGGTTAGAATAAACAAAACATGGATGGAGTGTATTAACATAAACAACAAAAGGCTGGAAAAAAATGGAAGAAGCTTTGAACAGATAATTAGAGGAGGTGATAAAACTCCAAAACTCAGAGGATGAAACAAAGGAAATGCTAGCTGAATATCAGACTGCTCAGAAAAAGATGTTTAAAAAATAATAAAATTAGAGGACAGAACACATATGGAAAACCTGAGATTCAGGTATACCATACCAGCTGGAAGGAAGGAACAGGCTACATTAATTTTATGACAGCACAAATAAGCAACTGGACTGGTATGCCACAGCGGGAGTTGTTAGTTGAAAGGGCACATCATGTTTACACCAAAACCTGGCTATGAGAAAGCAACCTAGACTTTTTAATAATAAAGATCCAATCCTACCAGCAGGAGTTGTTCATTCTGACAAAACTGTGTCAGAAGGCCAAAATACTAAAAAAAGTGGGACACAGTAGAGTGTTTGTGGAGAATGATTACTCATTTTACACCAAGCATAACAGGAGTAAATACATTCAACTATTCAAAGAATTTTGAGACTCAGGTGTGAGATTCAAACTGCTGTATCCAGCTGTCTTCAAGATATTCTTCCCTCGAGGGACAAAGTCATTTTTTGATGAAGTACATGCTAAGGAGGAAATACAAAAGTTTGTCCAATAAGGGAGTTGTGAAACAGAAGGAGGTTCTGTTTCTTGTTCTTCTGGTAATAAACCACAGAGAGACTGTACCTGTGGAACCTTTTTCACTCTTTCAGCGGAAAGTGTTGGAGAGAAGGAATGGAGCACGATAGTTGACTAGAAGAATCTAGGGCATGTTGGAAATGAAGATGAACAGTAAGAAAACCAGTAACAATTTGGGATTAAAATACAGTAATATTTGTGAAATATGACAGAACAAGAAAATCTGGAAATATAGGACTTTTTCAGAATTTACTGGACTTGTAGGCAAGTCTAAAGTATATGCTCTACTTCATGTCATTACTGTTCAGAAAAGTGCTTTGGAGAGGGGAAGAAAGTTAACTGTAAGCAAAGAAAGCATTTTTTGTCTTAATAGTACTATTTTTGTGGTGTATGGTTTTCTTTGCATGCTATAAAGTTTTCTCCGTTATTTTTAAGTGTAATGGGGATTGTAAATAGGTGCTGTTCTTTTTTTCTTTTCTTTCTTTTTCCCTTCTGTCTTTCTTCTTGTTCAGTTTTAAGAAATGTTGGCACTGCAATGTAAAAAGGAGCCTGGTTAAAACCGGATGACAAAAGGAAAATTAATTTTCTTTTTCTTGTTCTTCCATGGGAAAATGACTGGATTAAGGACCTTAGATTGATTTAGTAACATGTTTAAGAGAAAGCTAGTACATAGAAAAGAATATCGAACATTAGGAGGTCCTTTTCTAGCAAATGAACGCATGCTTAGTAACAATTCTGTAACTGGCTCTCATGTCTCCACGGAGGCAATCTGATAATGAGAAATTGGTTACAGTCGGATGGAGAGTGATTGGTTGGGGTGGGGGGGAGAAGAGAAACTGGCTAGGAGATAATGTTTTCTGAAAGCAGGATTTTTCCCAGCTGAGAGAGCTATAAAGATGAGACAAAACCAGACAGCACATAGTAGAAGCACAGGCTGCACTGTGCATCTTAGTACGGATAACCTTTCTTTTAGGTTAACTCAAGTTTGTGACTGTCAGTTTGGGACATTTGTTCCTATTAGGAGGGTTTTGTATGTGTCTTTCGGCTTTTCCCGATTAGGGGTCGCCACAGCAGAACTCCGATCCGCTAATGATTGGCAGTTGATTTTTACATACCAGCTTGCCAGGCCTGACGCACAACTTTCAACGAAGGTACGCCCATTCACGCATGTCTCACGCAAGGCGGCTCTAGCTGAGAATCGACGGACAGCGTCTTACTGTGAGGCGAACGCTACCTCAGCACCACCTGTGGTAGCATTGTCACCTCACAGTAAGACGCTGTCCGTTCGACTCATAGAGCCTTCTGCATGGAGACATGCATGAAGAAGATGCACATAGTTTTGTGTGTTAGTACTAAACTAATGGGTTTTAGGGGGTATTGGGGATTTTTGAGGGCTTTTAATATAACAAAAAGTTTGTAAGATGTGACAGAGGCTCAAATGGATATGACAAGAAACAACTATATAAAAAAGTTCAACCTGCCAAACAGTATATGCATGTAACACAAAAGGTGGAACTAGACATTCAACAAAAAAGTGTTCTAGATAAAAGGTTGGAAAGACAACTTTTTAATAAAAGGATTATTACAGGAGACATACTTGGAAAGAAATGAAAATGTGAAATTGATAAAGAAAGGTTCCCAATATGGTTATTCAGTGGAACACCTAGGACAAAGGAAAATATGAGAACTTATATTAATTGCAAGAGAAGCTCCAACAGTGACAGAAGAGGATAAAAAAATAATGGCAGATTTGCAGTGCTAAGGGGCTATTTGCAAGGAAGGAGGATTACCCTAGCATGTGTTTATATTCCACTTAAAACTGATACAATGGATCTTAAGAAATTTCTGGGAGAAATAGTCAATTTTCAGTAAGGAATACTACTCATAGATGGGGAATGGAATTTGATTTGCAGTAGTGAAGATGTGTCTGGGGCCCAGAAAGGAAAGTACAACAAAGGTGGGTAGATTTTTGAAAAATTTATGAAAATATTTGGGATGGAAGATGTGAATTCAGTAATAGGAGTTTGGAATGAATTTACATATTATTCCCCAATATATAAAAACGGGGCTAGGCTAGACAGAATTTACATTTCACAGGAATGTGTACATTTAACTGAAGGTCTTAATACACACCATATAACTATTTCAGATCATGTGTCAGTAATAACTAAAATAAAACCATGGTAATGAAATAAAAATGAGGCACTGGCATTTTCCCATCTGTTGAAAACAGAGGAATTTAATAGGTTCATAGGTTGGTACTAGGCTATCGGCCCTAGGGCCTATAAAAGCCTAGCCATAACAATTCCCTGGCTATTTCTTCCCACACTATTTACTTCCCTGGACCCCTATCTAGCAGAGTGACTGACGTGATCCCCGGGGTGAATTTCTTTTCTCCCATCCAATCGTCAAGGCTCCTTTTGAAGAGGGCCAAATAGGCACTCTGCTTGGCATGTATGGGCAGTCTATTCCAGAGTCTGGGGAATCTCTGGGTCAGGAACCTATCCCTCCAGCATATTTTGTTTATTGCAATGACAAGGTTTAGATCCCTGGAGTGTGTGGCTCTGAGGGATTGGGATTTCCTTAAGTGCAGTATGTCCAACAGCTCTGGGTTTGACATGGCCTTGTATGTTAAGCAGAGATTGCCTCTGAGTAGACAATATGTGACAGAGTATAGCTGGAGTTTTTTAAGGCAGTCAGCATAGGGCATCTGCTTTAGGCCTGCGATTGTTTTAGTGAGGCATTTCTGCAGCCTTTTCAGTTATTGCAGGTGTCTTCTGTAACTTTGTTAGCCAGAGTCCCTTAGTATTGGCCTGTACTTCAGAGAAGTAGATGCCAAACAAGAGAGGTCCCAGGACTGAACCCTGAGGTACTCCACTTGTCACTTGTCTGAAGCTGGATTTGGAGTCGACTACTTTTACAGTGTGGGTTCTGTCAGTAAGCCAGTTGGCAACCCATCTAGTGACGTAGGGATTAATGCCCAGCTTAGTAAGTTTATTTTATGATTCCAGAGTGGGGGGATGGTGTCAAAGGCCTTGGCGAGGTCCACATAGGCTGTGTGGACCGCCTTATCCTCGTCCACGGCTCTGGAGACTGATTCGAAGAAGTCAATCAGGTTCAGGAGACAAGATTGGCCCTTCACGAACCCAAACTGGGTGGGGTCCACTGTTTGATAGTTGCCAACGTCTTTGTTTATAAGTTCCATGATAATACATTCCATGGCCTTGCAGATCAGGCTCGTCAGACTGATGGGGCAGTAGTTCCCGGGATCCAAGTTGGATCCCCCCTTGTGGAGTGGGATAGCTGTAGCTGTGTGCCACTCAGTGGGCACGAAGCCCGAGGTGAGGCTATGATTAAACATGACACTTAGGTGAGATGCCAGTTCATTTTGTTGTTCATGTAGTACACAGCCCAGGATGTCATCTGGTCCCATGGATGCTGTATTCTTAGCTTTGGAGAGTGCGTTTTTTACCTGTGTGGCCTTTATTACCGTTATATATATTGTATAAGGAATGGTAGTGGAAATTATTCAGGAGCTATTTGAGAGGATGGAAATTACTTCTGAAATTATAGCTAGGGAGTGGGATAAAATTAAGGTGGAGTTTAAAAATAGGGTGGAAATGTAAGGGATCCATGGTTAAGAAGTAACAAGCATTACTTACAGGGACAAGCAAATATTAAAGTATTGCCATCTCACAGAACAAGATCAACTGCAGAATGCCAAGTAGAAAATAAGGGATTACTTGGATTATATACACAAGTTTAGAAAGACTGCTGTTAAGCAGCTGTTTTATGATAACACTAGAGCACAAAAATGTTAGCACAACAACTCACACAACTGAAAGTAGAAATGGCTGTCACCAAGCTTAGGGAGCCTATAACAAAGAAGATGACAAGAGATCCTATAGAGTTATTATAAATGTTTCGGAAATTCTATGAAAGACTGTATAAAACAGAAATATGGATACCAAGAAAAGATACAAATGGAAATGTTTAAGGAAGAATTAAATATGCCAATGTTAGAGGCAGAGGAGGCTTGGTTACTATTAGGATAGGAGGAGATGAGATAAAAATTGTGATGTATAACCAATCTACAGGAAGTCCCCAGGAATATATGGTATTCATGTGGAAGTCGGGAAGATAGGAGGGGAAAAACTGATAAAGATCTGAAAGGTTTTGTTTAACAGCATTTTAAGAGGAGGAGACGTACCACCATCCTGGAAGAAAGTAGTGGTAGCTGTGATACCTAGAGAGAGTGGTAGCTGTGATACCTAGAGAGTGTAAAGATCCAACAGATCCATCTTCATACAGGCCCATTTCAATACCAAACAATTATAAAAAGTGTTCATGTCTATAGTGGTCGAAAGAATGGCAAAAGTAATGCCAATATTGATAGATATGGATCAATGTGGTTTTGTGGAGGGGAAGCAAACATTTAACAACATTAACAGAACACCGATGATCCAGAGGGAAGCAGAATATAAGAAAATGCCATTGTTGTCGGTGGGTCCCGATGCAGAGAAAGCATTTGACAGAGTAAGCTTGGACTTTATGAGCAGGGCAATGGAAGCATTTGTATTTCCTGAAAAAAATATAAGGCTGATTAGGAGGATATATGAGGGATAGGAGGTGACAATTAAAGTGAGTGTGGCCCTCTCTGATAATTTCTGCTTGAGCAGAGGAACCAGGCAGGGGCATCCTCTTCCTGTTTGTTATTTACATTATATTTAGAACCAATGGCAAAGAAAATAAGGGACTCACACATTCAGGGATATAACTGGTATGTCAGTCAAGAAAAGCTGGCTCTAGTTGCAGACGACATTATATTATCTTATACTTGACAAAAATCAGAAAGGGACATTACAGTGTTGTGAAACATTTTGAGACAGTTTCAGATCTTTTTAGAATACAAAATTAATAAAGCTAAAACAAAGACAATCCCCGGGATTCATGAAGCTCGGCGCAAGGCCGGCGTAAGGCCTGCGCCGGCGGTGCATGGAATATCCGGCGCAGTAGCGCCATATACATATTAATGAGAGTGCACCGGAATCACAGACACGTGCGTAGTGTACGTGAGCGAGCCCAGGTAGGATGCGTCCGGAGGCGTGTCTAAGCCGGCATGAGGTGAGCAACCTAATGTGCTGACAGCCACGGTCCGCCCACAATAGTAATGGCAGCAGCCAGGTCCCGTGCAGAATGAAACGCACGTACAGTACGCAACATAGTCCCGTTCCAAATTAACGGAGAAGCAAATAGAAGCCACCAAGGCATAAGTGTACCCGTTCAAGGAGCAAAGGATACGCATAAGACCGCCTCCGTCCCGCAATGCACTGTCAGTGTTTACACTCAGAGAAGGTGTACAGCCGCATGTCAGCGTGCCGCACCGACATAGGAGCAGCGACTAAGGTCACCACCTGTCCCACTTTGTTTGGGGCAGTCTCTCCATGGACAGTTGTGTCCCGAAAAACGATTAGGAATGGCTGATGTGCTACAATGTAGGACACAATGATATCCCGTATGTAATGTAATGGTAGCATGAATTGGTTATTTCTGTAACAGAAATACCGAAATGACACAATAAACAGAATAAGCAAGGAAATTGCCACAATAATAAGCAAATTATTTAGGCAAACAAGTGAATTTCTATGCTATATAGTGACCGTTTGTATGTGTCGGCCTGTAAAGGCAGATGTGAGTCCCGGAAATATCCCAGATCGGAAAATGGAAAAGGTGGAAACCCCAGCAGCGACATGGGCATGGTCACCAGGGTTACCTGCTGTCCCAAAGTGCCATGGACAGTCCCTGATTGGACAATCGTGTCCCTGCAACAATCGTAAAATGGAAAATGACCTGCGATCCCCTGGCACGCAAATTCCCGCAATATACATGTAAATAGTAGCATAAAACATATACATTACGGTATGGAACACAGACATGGCATAAGAAAATAAATAAGGAACCCAAACGCTAACAGAATAGGCTCATAGTATGGCAAACAAGTGAAGTTCTGTCTACTGCACTAGCCCTGGGTATGTGTAGTCCTGCAAATTTCGAAGTGTCCACATAACATGCCCCACTATGGGCATTGGAAAAGGTGCCAACCATAATGGTCACAAGCAGTAGTGAGAGTACATAGCCGGGTAGCTGTGCCGACATAACAACAGTAAGGAAGCAAGATACCCCAAACACAGGCAAACATGTGCATAGCAACATATCCCAGACCCAGCAACATCTTTGTTGCATACACTGGATGGTGTATGATGAAGTGTAATATCCAGAAGCAGAACCCATGCATTCGGATGTACTACACAATAGCCTCATTGTACATGTCAGTCACACCCATGTATACCCCTGCACCCAAACCTGCTAGCATCCGTGTGCAGCTATACAACCACACACAATGTGCATACCTGAACTGTGGTAAGATGTTTGTGTTAGGCAATGCCACGCTGGCAAATCGCACCCACATGTCAGCAACCCACCGCAGGTACAGATATGTAAATGGCTGCATGTGAATGTGTCAGCAGAATGTGTACATCCGGCATGTAGTATGTACCCGTCCAAACCATCTAGGTTTGCATACGACACGGTGCACATAAGTGTACACATGTGGACAAGTCGGTCGTTGGACCACCGCATCGACGATCATCTTTGCAGTGAAGTCGATCACATATAGCGGAACAGGTGCCTAACACACAGGACATCCTAACAGGGTGCTACAGGCAAAGAAGGGAAACTGGGACATCACATGTGGAGATTAGCGTGGCTGGACGGACAAATACACACGGTCAAGGTAAAGGATGGAACAACATGCATATGGCTGGATGGATGTTGTTCGTAAAATATATAGAAACACATATGAAGTTCCAGTTTACACTCAGAATACTATATAATGTATTGAATTGTACCGTACAATATGGCAGCAGAACTAAGCCTGCATGTAATTGGTGAAGCTAAGCTGTACTGTGATGGAATTCTGAACCTGGCAGTAAGCAGGAGAGCAGGCTCATGTCTGTCATCATTAATTATTTGCTGGGTTACAGAACAATAAATGTATGTACATGCATAACAGCACTCCTTCCCCAGAGGAGGATGGCCTTGTGAGCTCAATGGAAGATAGCAGTACAACTCCTACCAGACAGACAAAGCAACGTATCAAGAAATTAACTGTCCACTGTATCGTAACAGTCTAGGGTCCTTGAAACAGCTACAATCACAAAAGGATACTGTAATGTACAAGGTGCCTTGCAAGGCTGTGTTATTCCCATGAGAAAACAATTTAAAAGCACGAGCCCAGCACCCACGTATGTATAGACTATTGCGGACCATAGTGATGGAAATGCCCTGTGACCGACCACGTCAGTAAGTTGGGCAAATGCTGATTGTAAACACTATATAAAGAAACTGCTTACTGTATAGAGTCAGACAAAACTCTCATACTTGGACTGTACATTATTTAGCCTGTCTGTGTACACTACTAAAACTGTCCGAACCCGAGCCTCCTGTGTTATCGGCTGTCACTTAGAAAAGTCTACTGATAACTACAGTGTGGTTGTAACAACTTATTTCACATCGTGATCCTTGTAATCCGGAATTCCCTTGGTAAGCTACAGGTCAGAGTGCATGGCTGGTTAGACATGTACGCCGGAGAATATGCATAAATGGTTCTTCTTGAATGAAAAGACCTCCGACTGAATTGTTGTGTGTAAAGAGGCTGTTTACTGTCTGATCTGTGGCTGAAAAGCGGAAAACTGGATCCCAAGAAGAAAACGTGCAGCCTTAAACAGGAGGCCCAGGTAAGGAGTGTCTGCCTTTGTGTGTCTATTGTAGATCAGGGACCAGACTACATTGTGTTTCTGTTAACAGTAGTGATATCGGGTCAAGACCTACCCACATACTGTTAAATCTGAACATAGGTCAGGGGAACACACAGCAGAGTAAATAGTGAATGTAGACACTACAGTGGATACAGGGAAGGAGACACACGTGTTATGACAGAAGGGCACGTAGCAGTCGTGTAGAGGATATGGGAGATTATTGAAGCAACAGATCATGTGATCCGCATTTGACGGGTGACGTGAAGAATATGCAATCGCAGAGAGCACATAATGTGAGTTACGCAGCAAAATGGGGTAATAAATATGACATTGATGGTATATTAGGCAACATACCGTTACTGAAACATTGTAATCGCTGAAAATTGATGCATATGTTCCAAGGTAAACACCTGTTCCACCCTGAGAGGGATATGCCCTCTCTGGCCAGCCGTGTCCTGTAAATAAACCGAACACATGTCAAATGTCCTGATATCTCAGGACAAACATTTCCCAGATATATATCAAAATGGTAGCATAAAAGAGTACCCACTGCTCACAAGGACACAGTCCGACAAGCTCTACACTTTACATATGCACAGTGGTGTCCATTGTAGGACCCAAAAATTGTGGAAAGAATCGAATAATGTGTTATTTCAACGCTGCACCTGAACTCATTGTCGTCACAGGTACACATATGCACCAAGCGTGTTTAATGTTGCTGATAGCTGTCCATGTAATGCAGCACAGATGCACAGAAATACCCAGGGTACCGGGTCCATAGAACTGCATCCACATCACACTTCCGCACACATGACGGATGTGTAATGGGTACTGTCAATTGTTGCGGTCAAGGGATTCTGGGTATGTAGACTCTGTGCTCGGTGTTGTTTCGCAGGCAATCCTTCCTCCCGCCCTGTGGGAGGGATGTGTGCGTAGCACCTGCCTTACTCTCCGCTAATAATGCAAACCATACTCCGGAGAATGCTAAATGTAGGTGTGGAATGTGTACAGCCACATACTACTGTCCAGTAGGCAATTGTCATGGATGGACACCCGTATGGCCAGGATGGCACCCACAACTGCAAACCCGGGTAAATGACATAGCCGCGGTAAGGCATAACACAGGAAATACACATAGGGACTACAGTTGACATTCCACATACAAAGCCGGACTGTCGTGCCAACACCGGCGTACACAGCACTCAGTCTGCCAGCAACAGACTGAGGAGCACCCGCTACCGTACAGCGGAACAGATGTGCGACCTGTGGAACACATACTAATGGCACACACACAACGTCAAGTAGGATATGTAAGCTATGGCATTCCCACCTATGAAGACAACATGGTTAAATGAATGCATAGGTAAGCAACATGTTCCGGTGGTGTTATATTGGAAATACAGTGACGGATATGTCCCATTGGGATGTCTGCGGTTTATATGAAGCAGTTGGTAACCAGCATCTTTGGATGTATGTCATTTGTTCACAGTACTAAATCAGCTGGTTATGTAGCACCATGTGGAATGGGTAGTCAAACAGACATCCGCGATTCCTGAACACACAGTATCAGTGAAATCCACTGCTCACAAGGACACAGTCCGACAAGCTCTACACTTTACATATGCACAGTGGTGTCCATTGTAGGACCCAAAAATTTGTCTAAAGACAGCTCTTCCGCCTTATTTAATCACCTAACGGAACTCATTGTAGTCACAGGTACACATATGCACCAGAAGCGTGTTTAATGTTGCTGATAGCTGTCCATGTAATGCAGCACAGATGCACAGAAATACCCAGGGTACCGGGTCCATAGAACTGCATCCACATCACACTTCCGCACACATGACGGATGTGTAATGGGTACTGTCAATTGTTGCGGTCAAGGGATTCTGGGTATGTAGACTCTGTGCTCGGTGTTGTTTCAGGCAATCCTTCCTCCGCCCTGTGGGAGGGATGTGCGTAGCACCTGCCTTACTCTCCGCTAATAATGCAAACCATACTCCGGAGAATGCTAAATGTAGGTGTGGAATGTGTACAGCCCTATACTAGTGTCCAGTAGGCAATTGTCATGGATGGACACCCGTATGGCCAGGATGGCACCCACAACTGCAAACCCGCGTAAATGACATAGCCGCCGTAAGGCATGACACAGGAAATACACATAGGGACCACAGTTGACATTCCACATACAAAGCCGGACTGTCGTGCCAACACCGGCGTACACAGCACTCAGTCTGCCAGCAACAGACTGAGGAGCACCCGCCACCGTACAGCGGAACAGATGTGCGACCTGTGGAACACATACTAATGGCACACACACAACGTCACGTAGGATGTGTAAACTATGGCATTCCCACCTACGAAGACAACATGGTTAAATGAATGCATAGGTAAGCAACATGTTCCGGTGGTGTTATATTGGAAATATAGTGACAGATATGTCCCATTGGGATGTCCGAGGTTTATATGAAGCAGTTGGTAACCAGCATCTTTGGATGTATGTCATTTGTTCACAGTACTAACTCAGCTGGTTATGTAGCACCATGTGGAATGGGTAGTCAAACAGACATCCGCGATTGGGGAACATACACCAGCAGTGAAAAGCACTGGGCAGGTGGACACAGTCCAGCAACATCTAACTTGACATATGCACATCGGTGTCCATTGTAGGACCCAAAAATTCTGTTCAGAGAATGCCTGCTAGCTTCCTGCATTACTCATGTGACCTAATTGTCGTCACCACGTCACAGGTACACATAGGCACGCAAGCGTGTTCAATGTTGATAGCTGTCCATGAACTGCAGCACACATGCACAGAAATACCCAGGGTATCGGGTCCATTCAGCTGCGTCCACATCACACTGCAGCACACATGAAGGATGTGTAATGGGTACTGTCCACTGTTGCAGTCAAGGGAGTCTGGGTATGTAGAATCTGGCCTCGGTGTTGTTTCGCAGGCAATCCTTTGTCCGCCCGTGGGAGGGACGTGCGTAGCACATGCGTCACTCTCCGCTAATAATGCACACCATACTCCGGGAATGCAAAATGCAGGTGTGAAATGTGTACAGCCCTATACCAGTGTATAGTAGGCAATTCACATGGATGGACAAGCGTATGACTAAGATGGCACACATAAATGCAAACCGGTGGAATTACACTGCCGTAGTAAGGCATTACACAAGTCATACACATAGGGACTACAGTTGACATTCCCCATACAAGAAACACAGACAACCAGCCGATGAAGTCCAAAGCAAAGACGAGGTACTGTAGGGACCGTCAGTGACCAACCAGAGCACACCAAGAATTAAAGGCAGTCACCATAGTCTATTGGGCCACTTCGTCTGCTTCATAAGCAGACTTATTCAGACTACATACAATGCAGTCCAACCTACTACATTTACAAGCATTAATTGGTTGGTACATTAGATGTGCTAGGTACTAATTACATGCCTTAAAGGCAGACAAGCGAACAAACCTTACTTGGGTTACACATCCCACACAGTGAGGACATCAGACATTGCTTCGAAGGTACAGTCTTCATCGGAAAATGGAAATATATGTACATATATGAAACATGAACCAACATAAAATGTTTTCCAAATGTCTGACTGTGTAAGCTACATATATATGTCCTACGGATTGTGCCAATATATTAACAGAACTGCAGACACCTAGTAATATGAATGAACCATAATATATACACATAAACCGTATGATTATGACTACTGTAAAATAGACCAACGAAATGTAAAGATTCACAATGTGCTAATGTAACATTCATTTAGAAGGTTACTTAAATAAATCAATTCAGACATCCATGTGTAAATACTAACAGAAGGCCAGCGAGGTGCTTGCCCTCACATGTACTGGGATGTCGTTCCACAGCATAGTGAGTGTCTGGGTGATGAATCCGTCCCAACAACACGTTCGATTAATAACAGTGTCAAGGTGTACGTCAGCTGCCCTTGTGGTTCTGAGGGATCTACCTTATTTACGTGAAGCATAGTCATCAGATCTGGGTTCGACTTAACCGTGCATGCCAGGCATGGGTCACCTCTGGGCAAGTGGTATGCAACTGTATACAGCTGGAATTCTTTCAGTCGGTCAGTATAACACATATACCTGAGACCCTGCATCCGTTTGTCGAAGAACTGTTGGTGCCTTTCCAGCTGCTGCAGGTGTTGGGTCAGATACATTCTGAACGGGGCATTGTACCCAATCATAGGTCTATTGAGTGATGAGTACAAGGGGACAATGACCTCCCCTGATCTAGATGTGAATCCCTTCATGATGATGTGGGCAATGTGGAAGGTCTACCTAACTATGTTAGCAACATGTGTGTCTAACGAACGGTTAACAACAACACGTGTCCCCAGATCACTGGTAACCCCGTCCGTGCTCAGTGGATTGCCACCTATATGGTAGCTCGGGGTAACCTTGTTCATCCCGAAGGGTATGCCTATGCATTTCCTGGCATTTAGCTGTAGGACATGTCTCTGGTACCACTTATCCACATCTGTGAGGCACTCCTGAAGGATATCTGTGTCAGATGTGTGTCTGACTTTGGCATCCGGTTTGCAGTCGTATGCAAACATTGTCACCCATAACCCCCCTGTGTATGCGTGTACATTGGAAACGTAGATGCTGGAAATAGTGGACCCAGGACTGAGCCCCATGGGACACCACCTGTGACTGGCTGTGAGTATGACATGGCGCCAGCAACTATGGCCATGTGTGTTCTGTGACTTAGCCCGCTTGCAACCCATATGGCGATGTATGGATTTACATTCAAGATGACGGGTTTATCAAGTATACCCGAGGGGTATTGTGTCAAGGCCTCTGCCGGGTTGAGGTAGGCTGTATGGACTGCTTTACCCTCAGCAATGGCCTTGGTGACTGATTCTACAAAGTGAAACACGTGTAAAGGGCATGATCTGACTATGACCAAGCTAAACTGGGTTGTATCCAAAGTATGCGGGTCCCCTATGTCTTTATCTATGTGTCCCATTATGATCCATCTCCATGGCTTTGCAGATAAGGCTTGTCAAACTAATGGTATGGTAATAACCAGGGTCAGTGGAGGCACCATCTATGTGGAGTGTGACTACAGTCGCCCTGTGCTACTACTCAGGTACGTATCCTGAGGTGAGGCTAGGATTACACAGCTGTCCTAAGTGTGGGTTAAATTCCCCATAGAGTTCCTGGAGTGCACAGCTGGGACACCATGTGGACCCATGGATGCTGTGTTGACTGCCTTGGGGCTGGATGTGGGTAATGCTGGACATACCCACGGCAGACGTGGCACGTTCCTGAGTCCGATGCCCAAGGGACCACACACATAGCCGGCCTTAGGCATAGGCCAAGTAGGTAGCCGTCTAGGGTGTTGCTCTACCGGGCACCTTTCCAGACTCTATTTGGTGTAGGTAGACCAGGAGGGGGGTAGCGGGTGATGTATCGGTGGCAACTTCTGCCTAGGTCACCACTTACCCTAAGGCCACTCTTCCGCTGGGTAATACAGCAGTACCCACACCCAGACGCGGGTCATCGCTAGGGTCATTGCTAGTATGGCACATCATCTATGTAAGGAAGGAAACCACATATCCCCAGACATAATGGCACAGCATAATGCCTGTTCGCCGGCCAAAGGCAGACATACGTCACCCGCGTTGGTGCGGACGCATGCGCAAGATGTCCGTTAACAATGCCGACAATGTGTCGCTTTGTGAAACAAACTCCACAGAGACATTCAATAATAGACAACGACGGACAACCCGATGTCCTCGTGTCTGAGCTGTTCAACCTGTTACGCCATGTTAAATGTGTGTAGCACAGCGGAACCGGGCCAAACAAAGTAACGGACATGTCTGTGGCTCAGTGAAAGTCGTCACGCAATGTTAAACCCTTGTAATATTGCGACACAGGCCATACATACGGAGGGTTAGTAATGGAAGTAGGTTAGTTCGATCAGACCGTGTGCAATTAGTATAACGAGATCTACAACGGATACACCGCCAATCGGCGCACACGGTTAAGACTAATTGGGGGCGTGACATGGTACCATGGACACGGACAAAACGTGCCCATGTGACTCATCTAACATTCAGACAGGGTCAGGGCAGTCCCGCACAGTGGGCGGCCAAGACCAAACCCAAAGCACCACAGCAACACCCTGACAATCAAGGCCTGTATGCGTATGGGATATAGGCAGCTGTCATCTGAACAGCCCTGTGGTGACGACATATACATCCTGGGCCATGAGCGAGGGGGAATTAGGAATGTTCAACATGCAGTACCGCACCTTTCCCAGCAGGAGAATGGATGCGTGTGACGCGTCGTAAAGCGGGGGTGATATGTAAATGTACATAGGTACCAAGGGTATGCATATTAATGACAACGAACAGCTAACGTGCACTGATCACAGTAGCGCCAAACGTGACTGCAGTCACGCTGGAATTATGACTATAGAACATATAGATGTGCACGGTACGAAGCGTCCATGCTGCAAAGACTCTTACATATATAAAGCTGTAAGTGCTGTCTGCACACGACCGTCAACCGGATCAGACATATGTTACCGGAATAGTCACAAGTAACGCAAAACACGTAACCACACAGACACTGTAAACATATATAAACGGACTACGGATATGCATGTGCGCGCGCGTAACCCACAATCCGGACATGCGTGTACGTGGTGCGTGTGATCCATGGAACCAGGGAAGGTTTCGGAGTTCCCCCCCACACGCTTACATTCATAATTGTCAAATATATGCTTAAATAGTACTTATTGATTCCATGCTTTGTTATCGTAATGCTACTATTATACACATCGATATACAATAACCTGATCAACACACTACATTCTAAGGTGCACTCTCAGCAATTATCAACTATGTGTCCGGATACTGATTGTATTTACCAATATTGTATATATATTAACACATTGTTGCCGTATTATTGTTTCCATGAAGTAAGGCATGCAACACTGATATGTATATGTCACGTTATAATCAAGACTTGGAGCACTGTCCACCTAACTATGAGCAGGTTTATTGATTATTTCGCTTTAAACCGACTCTGAAGGAAGTGTATTAGGGACGGCTATGTCATGAAATCCGTACTCCGACGGTGCCCCATGTTAGTAGTTGAGAGAGCTCAGTATCCTTTCACTGTGGAGTCTATCGTATTTGACAGTGTCTGTTTCTGCCGATATATGTTCCATAATGTCATTTATGAAGATGGGCAGGACGCAAGGTTTGCTGTATTTACGCATACTGGCACGTGGATATAGATAGGCCATGTCATACAAACGATGGGTAGTCAAGCAGACATCCACGACTGGGGAACATACAGCGGCAGTCAATACCACTGGCCAGATGGGGACAGTCAAACACGCTCTACACTTTACAAATGCACATCGGTGTCCATTGTAGGACTCCAAAATTCTGACTGTTTTGCCAGTATGCGTCAAGATCAGCCAATCCGAGTACAAACCGTGACTACGGCACAGCTAGACATATGCACCACCAGCGTGTTTAAGGTTGATGATACCTGCCCATGACATGCAGGACATATGAACAGAGGTCCCCAGACTGCCGTGTCCATACATGTGCGCCCATATCCCAGTTCCGCACACATGAAGGATGTGTCATGCGTACCGTGGGGGGTTGCAGCCCTGGTATCCTGGGTATGCAAAATGGGGCTCGGTGTTGTTTGGCTGATAATCCGTTGTCCCGCCCCGTGGGAGGGCTGCGGGTACAGGACGTGCCTTAGTCCCCAGTAAGGATGCAAAGCATCCATAGGGTAATGCTAAAGGCATGTGTGAAATGTGTTCAGCCCTACATCAGTGTCCAGTAGGCATTTCCCAAGGATGGACAAACGACGGACAAGATGGCACCCATAATAGCAAGCCTGGTGGAATCACACAGCCGTAGTAGGGCATGACACAGGACATAAAGATGGAAACAGCAGTACATACACCCTGTAGACATCCATCCTGCCATGCGAATCCCAGCGCATACAGCAGCGAAGGTGCTATCAAGTATGTGGGGATCACCTCCTCTCTGCGTAACATACCTGCGACCTGTGGAACACATATTAATGGCACACCAACAACGTCAACTAGGAAGGTCATACTATCGCTAAAATATGGCGTTCACACACATAACCGACATACTGTCATGAATAAATAGGTTCTACATGTACCGGCTGTGTTATACTGACAATACAGTGGCGGATAGTTCACAATGGTACCTGTGAGGATTATGTAAAGCAGTTGCCAACCTGCAGGACTACAGTAACACCCTATGTGTAAATTGTGGAAGGACACGGGTTACGTAGCACTACATAATATGGGTAGGCGGACAGACATCCGGAATGGGGAACATACGCGGCAGTCAAACCCACTGGCCGAATGGACACAGTCCAACATGTCCTAAACTTTACATATGCACATCGGTGTCCATTGCAGGACCCAAAAATTACTCCTTAAGTGAGTGTGAGCAACATAGTGTGAACCGAAAGAGGTGACAGCCGTGACTACGGCACAGGTAGATATATGCACCACAGGTGTCTTCAAGGGTGATGACAGCCGTCCATGAAATGCAGGACATATGAATAGGACTCCCCAGGCTGCTGCATCCATACACGCATTTCCACATCCCATTTCCGCACACATGAAGGGTGTGCAAGGGTACCGTCGACGGTTGCAGACATGGGATCGTGGGTATGCAAATATGGGTGTCGGTGTGGATTGGCAGATGATTCATCGCCCCGCCTGCGCGGACGTGGCCATGGCATACAAGCATTCGCAATACTAATACCGATCATCCACGGAAATGGAGAATGCAGCTGTGAAATGTTGACAGCCCGATACTAGTGTCCAGTAGGCAGTTCCCATGGATGGACAAACGCACGGCCAAGATGGCACCCATAGCTGCAAACCTGGGGAATCCACAGCTGTTGCAAGGCATAACCCAGGGAATACAGATACGGTGTACAGTACACACTCCCCATTCAAAGAAAGACCGCTGGGCAGATACCGCGACACAACACTCCATGTGCCAGCACATCTATGGGGATCACACGCCCATACAGTGGAACAGATGGGTCACCTGTGTAAAGATACCAATGGCACAATCTCCACGTCTGCTGGGAATGACATAGGATGGTCAAACTATGGCGTTGGCACCAAAGAAAGACATCCTTCGTGAATTAATAGGATTGATGTCAATACACCATGGCAAACACCCAATGAACAGGGAAGACTTGTTGGCACCCTATGGCCACAAACCATGTCACACATAGGTAGATGGAACAGTCAACATAAACATTTCGCCCACGACAGGTCGCATATGGTATCCAAAGGTACTTCATAGACATGTATGCGCTTATCACCCGCTGGCCCCGTGAGACTTACACATAACATGGAAGTATCCAGGCTTTAAATGTCCACCCTTACACTTCCATTTGTCACTTTCTATGCGAGCAATGGAGATGTAGCCACAGCATAGAAAGCAGACGACTGCTAACGAAACACACACATGTCAACATCACAGAAAGCATACTATGAACACACGTATTACATGATATTGTACTATGAAACACAAACAAACCGGAAACCTGCAGCAAGAATAGTCCCGTAGTTCGACACAACACAAGTCTTCGTAACATTTGAACAGTTCATTAAAACATGCAACGCTCGTTGTTTCCACAACGGTGCAGGAAATATGCTATGTCTAAGAATGTTCACAAACAACAATGTGAGTCTTAACATGATTTTAAATATCACACTGTTGATTGTGAACACTTTAACAATTTGCTTATTCAGTTGTATGGTCGAAAGCAACGGAAACACACACACACACGGAAGGGACGGAGATGAACCTACGCCTATTTACATGAACTCAGTACAGTATGAATCATTTACACAACGCGCTACCGAGTTAACTGACGTGAGCGCTGTCAGAGGCATACATGTAGGCTGCTGACGCCACCCGCAAGACAATATTTGGAAATAGCCAAGGCATGTGTTGCGGAGCGTCTAAAAGCATAATCAGTCGCAGAGGCAGCTGGAAACACACACACAGACACACACACACGGAAGGGACGGGGGACGAACCTACGACTATCTACATGATACACACTACTGTATGAAGCATTTACAGAACGCGCTACCGAGTTTGCTAAACAGAGCGCTGTCACAGGCATACTTGTAGGCTGCTGACGCCACCAAGACAATATCTGGAAACAGCCAAGGCATGTGTTGCGGAGCGACTAAAAGCATAATCAGTCGCAGAGGCAGCTGGAAACACACACACACACACACACGGAAGGGACGGGGGACGAACCTACGACTATCTACATGAACACACTACTGTATGAAGCATTTACAGCACGCGCTACCGAGTTTGCTAAACAGAGCGCTGTCACAGGCATACTTGTAGGCTGCTGACGCCACCAAGAAGACAATAGTTGGCAATAGCCAAGGCATGTGTTGGAGCCGCCTAAAAGCATAATCAGTCGCAGAGGCAGCTGGAAACACACACACACACACACACACGGAAGGGACGGGGACGAACCTATGACTATCTACATGAACACACTACTGTATGAAGCATTTACAGAACGCTACCGAGTTTGCTAAACAGAGCGCTGTCACAGGCATACTTGTAGGCTGCTGACGTCACCCGCAAGACAATAGTTGGCAATAGCCAAGGCATGTGTTGCGGAGCGTCTAAAAGCATAATCAGTCGCAGAGGCAGCTGGAAACACACACAGAGACACACACACACACGGAAGGGACGGGGACGAACCTACGACTATCTACATGAACACACTACTGTATGAAGCATTTACAGAACGCGCTACTGAGTTTGCTAAACAGAGCACTGTCACAGGCATACTTGTAGGCTGCTGACGTCACCGAAGACAATAGTTGGCAATAGCCAAGGCATGTGTTGCGGAGCGTCTAAAAGCATAATCAGTCGCAGAGGCAGCTGGAAACACACACACACAGAGACACACACACACGGAAGGGACGGGGACGAACCTACGACTATCTACATGAACACACTACTGTATGAAGCATTTACAGAACGCGCTACCGAGTTTGCTAAACAGAGCGCTGTCACAGGCATACTTGTAGGCTGCTGACGTCACCCGCAAGACAATAGTTGGCAATAGCCAAGGCATGTGTTGCGGAGCGTCTAAAAGCATAATCAGTCGCAGACGCAGCTGGAAACACACACACACAGAGACACACACACACGGAAGGGACGGGGAACGAACCTACGACTATCTACATGAACACACTACTGTATGAAGCATTTACAGAACGCGCTACCGAGTTTGCTGAACAGAGCGCTGTCACAGGCATACTTGTAGGCTGCTGACGTCACCCGCAAGACAATAGTTGGCAATAGCCAAGGCATGTGTTGCGGAGCGTCTAAAAGCATAATCAGTCGCAGAGGCAGCTGGAAACACACACACACACACACACACACACACACACACACACACACACACACACACACACACACACACACACACGGAAGGGACGGGGACGAACCTACGCCTATCTACATGAACACACTACAGTATGAAGCATTTACAGAACACGCTACCGAGTTTACTGAGCAGAGCGCTGTCAGGAGGCATACCCCACGTGAGTGGTATAATTTGCAGAGGCAATGCGCCCGATCGGTGTTCGGACAGAGTGCGCAGTCACGCAGTTCGTTACCATCCCAAGGTCGCCGACACCAACACGCGTTAGTGCTGCAGTCGAGAATAACAAGTAACTACTGATCAGTACATCACTGCATACTGGGCATGCTCAGACACTTAGACTCGGCACAGGGCAGACATGCATACACATGTTGCGACGGCATGGGTGGCGTAATGTGGACCGTCGTGTGTGTCCAGCCACACAACAGAAACCTGGCCATGCCACAGACGTGGCCGTTGCGTAGGGGATACAGGCATGCACCCGGGGTATAACTGCAGACGGCCTGGGTGTGCACTGTGCTGTGTGTCTATCTACACAGCTGCCTACTGGGCATGCTCAGACACTTAGAGTCGGCACAGATCAGACATGCATACACATGGTGCGACGGCATGGGTGGCGGAATGCGGACCATCCTGTGTGTCCGGCCACACAACAGCAACCCGGTCATGCCACAGACGTTGTTGTTGCTGCGGGGAATATGTAGGTGCAATTAACCATGTGTAGGACTGGCCTACAGTTTGTTGCATGCTACAGACAACCCTCCCAAACACAGGATACCTTCACAGATGTCCTGAGGACACTGGTGAGTGGGCATGCTCTCACAACAGCACCGTATTGGGTGACATGAACCACCCATACATAGCCTGGGAACATTACCCATGGCACAACACAGTACGCCAGCAGTCCCAGGTGTTCACACACCTGGCCACTGTTAAACAGCCATGCACCATACATACCAGGGGGGGGGATGTCTGACAGTTCTGCCCATCACGCATGGTGAGGATATGCCCCACACAGGATGTACAGCCCTCAATGGTGATGTAAGACCGTATAGTGGATCCACTGGTCATCCACTCACTGTAACCAACACCAGCATGGGGGACCTCAGTGATGAACTCTCCACAGAAAACCACACACATCATATGACCGTGTGGTACCCTACAAGTCCTCCATGCCAATGTTGAACAGAGGCCAGACCGCAAACGCCTAACGAATGCCTCCCGACCACTCCACATGCATGTCTGCAACAGGCAAACATGATGACATCAGGACCTTGTCCACCACAGGTAGGCACATGGTGTGGTGGACCGCAGCCACTGACTACCTGTACATCAACAGTTGGAGCTACTACATGGCAGGGCAATGACAGTACCAGGGAAACCATCACCCATTCATACCGCGCCACCATACGGCCCCACATACCATCATCCAGGTCCGCGCGTGGGAGTGGTACTGCAGAGGGCACATGAGACAACCACAGGGCCTTCCCTAACTGTGGTAAGGACATGGTTGGGGCACACAGACTTGCCTGAAATGGTCCAGAATGGTACAACAGTCACTGCACCCACAGACATTGTCTGCATACCACAGGGCATGTTCCATGCATACATCCCCCAACAGGGAACATATCCATCCCACCACACTGTATCCTCCCAAACATGTCATATGGCCTGGAGTGATCCCATATCTCTATGGCGCTTGACACGCCAGCAATGGGCACCGATGGTTTCCTGGCTGTGTGCTACCCATCCTCTTTGAGGCCCTCGGCCCACACATGCGGCCACTGTGTCATGTTAGCCTTACCATGGGCTATGTCCCCAATGGATGCCATATGGCATCTGTGGTCCCACTATGCCAGGGTAGTGCTCCTATGGACTGTCAACAGCCACACCCTATACGCTTGACAAGTGTTGTCTGCAAAGCTGTGTGGAGGTCCATACAGGTGGTCATGGTTACAGATAGCGTGTACAGCCAATACCGAACATACCCACAACTACATAGTCAAGGGCGGATCCTGCCTCCCGAACCTGCTCGTCCAGTCTGGAGTGTTCACCAAGGCCATTGATGGGGATACGTGGGTTTGCACACAGTACCATGACCTGGTGGGAGCGCTCAGAGCACACTACACATGGGACCCATGGAAAGGCTCGCCAGCATACATGTGGGGACATATGTCACCCGATGCTTCTCACACAGGTTGGAGGTCACACCACACAGGGTTGGTGCTCAAGGTGCCTTGTCACACTCATATCTGGACCCAGTGGAGGCCCACAGGGCTCACTCCTGTGCCCCCTGCCATATGGCATCCGACCTTCCAATGTGCATGCAATCATAGGGGGATTGTAGCAGACAAGGTATGCAGATGACTACGGACCGGCCAACATACCCAACACCCCATGTTACACGAACATCCACCTAGGGCGCCATAGACATGGATGACTGGTGCCAGAGCCATGGCCTGCTACCAAATGCCAGAGAAGGTGCAGCCCTACCCAGTGTGAAGAACATGTTCGTCCCAATGTCACATGTAGGTGGTACGCCATTAAAGATGGTGGACATGTTCAGGGAAACGGCTACCACACCTGTCGGCAACCTCTGTCAACACACACAATGGCAATGTGGGTGTGAAGACATTCCATTGTGGCCTCCTGGTCTGGATGGAATGGCAACCACATCAGGGTGTTCATTGTACCCCTGTACACATCACACACCAGTGCAATGACTGCGCATAATGGCACATGTGGCCTGTAGCTAACCTGACGCCTGCAGCACTCGGAAGGACCGCAAACGCTCCACAAGACGGGATGACGGTGCTAGGACATGTGTCACAAGGTGCACGCCAAGGGGACACCGGCTGTGGATCTTCACAGCACAGCTGCTCCGTGGTGATCTGTGCCTGACATACACGGCCATGTCTGACCTGGGTGACATGGGCACATTCCACCTCCCAGGCCCCATGCAAACACGGGCACAGAAGCGACTGTCAGACACCTCAACTCAAAGATGAGTGGGACGTGCTGGGGGAACAGGGTAACGGCCAGACACCCCCTACAACACGGGGAGGAGTGCCAGGTCATGTGAAGGAAAGGCCCTGACTGCCTTTGTCCAGGACTGCTAATGACGGTGGATGTGTGACGATAGTTATGCGCCAGTCAACCTCTGTGTGTCACTGCTAGACCAGGGACTGGGGACTGATGGATATGGCATCCCCATCCTGAGGGGTGTTAGATGCCACACACAGTCATGCTAGGTCCACACATGTCGAAGGGCACATATCCTGTCACGTTCATGTGTGCCTATGTACCTATGTAGGGTCCATGCCGGATGTGGGTAACTGTGCTATGCTGATTTTGCCAGACATGCCTGTGGGTACCCCACGACTACACGTGGGAACTAATTACAGTGCTCCCAGTAGGCACGCAAGTACACCATCAGTATCATACGGGTTAACTGCACCGACATGGTGCTACACATGTAACCACCACACATACTGTGTACACATATCAATGAATGCTGCACCTGTCCTGCATGGTATGTCTGCTGCATGATGTCCGTGCACAACACACATCACATACACACCTGTCACCAGCCATACACACACACCACAACATACACAGCACGGACTATGCGGACACAGGTATCACATACACCTCTCACTATCGTGTCCACCCTGTGCATCATAATATGTTAGCTTAACCGCATTGATGGTGTGGCTCACAGTTATGCGGCAGAGACTTAATCATATGCACAGGGTGATATGTGTGCCACAGGCATGGGCTGTACCAATGGATGACATCATGTGTGTGTGTAAGGGCCAGTGCATTGAGTGGGCATGACTATGTAGATTGCATGTGGGTGTGGTGGAGCCCAACAGTTGTGTCTGCTGTGTGTGGGTGTGTGTGTACACAGTTCAGTCATCTGTGATGCCTACACGGGGTATGCTTGGCAGCCCCTGACTGTACAGTGCAGGTGTTACGGCTCACTGTGTCTGCCGGCGGCGGCGACCGCCTGCCTGGGGTCGCACGGGCACGACCGGTGGAGGTACAGACTGTCCACTCTCCGATGTCACATGTCCGCTGGAAACGCGTCCACGACGGGGCCGCCCAGGGCCACGCCCACGGGCCTGCTCTGTCCTGGTGTGGATGGTGTAGTAGCAGCTGCAGTGCTACTGCTACCATCACTGTCTGTGTGGGCATGGGAGGTGGCACGCACACGCTGACCTGCAGCAGGTGGTGTTGCTGGCACGCCCACGCGTGCCCTATGCCTCACCCCTACCTGGTGTTCCTGCACGGACTGCGCGCCAAGGATGGCCAAGCCTCGGTCGATGAGACCAGCCATATCACCCAATCTCCTATCCAGAACATCGGCAAGATGCTGTTGTGCATTCGCCAATGCCTGGATGCTGTCATTTAGGATACGGATTGCGGACCTCTGCAGCCTCTGCCCGTCCTGGTTCTGCCGCTCGCCACGTGCCTGCGCCGCCATTACAGTCTGGAACATGCGTCTGGTTATACCAGCTGCTGCACCCTGTACGGCAGGTGTATGTCTAGCGGTGCTCCCCCTACGGGCAGCACCTGCCACATGCCTGCGTGGCACTGCACCAGTCCTTACACTGGCAACATCGTGTGTACCCACACCTTCTGCAGCCACCACACATTCCTGCTCGGGGACAACAGACGCTGACTGACCGTCATCTATGGGCAACGGTGTTGGGGTATGTGTCGGCATCTGAACCGTGTGCAGGGATGAAAGGGACGTATGTGTGATGTTCTCCAGTGGCACAGACTCTGCCTGTGACGACCCTGCCTGTGCCTCATGCACATGCTCATCACCACTAGTATCTGTGGGGACACTAGCATCAGATTGACCGCAGGAGGGGAACCACCTACAGCACCTGTCAATACAAAGACATACCATCGGTTACAATACAGACACACACACACACACACACACACACACACACACACACACACACACACACACACACACACACAGCATGCATGTGATAATGCAGGTGGCATGCAGCATTCACACAACACAGACCAGTGAATGCAGACCAGACATTCATAGTGGCAGTATGTACACTGCCCTGGTGGGGACAGTACAACAGGCAGGTGTCATTTAGTAGGCATGCAGTACACACATTCATGGTAGTTTGCATGCATCAGCGTGATACACCGTGTGGTCGGCAAGTTGAGAGTACACATGGCTGCCAACACTATGTAATGTACACCGCAAAACATGTGCGGTATCATGTGGACATGTGAAGATGGTGTCCCACCGCATGCACCACATCACGATGGCTGTCATGGTGCAGTGTTATGTGTACAGT
Organism: Protopterus annectens; assembly: GCF_019279795.1. Taxonomy (NCBI): domain Eukaryota; kingdom Metazoa; phylum Chordata; order Ceratodontiformes; family Protopteridae; genus Protopterus; species Protopterus annectens. Next base: position 804,947,484 of record NC_056750.1, on the reverse strand, counting down.
GTACAGATACAATGTATGTGTAACAGTGATGTCTGTGCAGGCACGCTTGCTGTGAGCTGTGTGCATAGCTGTACGGTGTGTGGTCGGGCTCTGTGCCACTGCACAGTAGCAGGACACAGCTATGTGTCTGTGCGATGTGACCTGGACGCATTACATTGCCATGTCTGTAAGTCAGTTCAGCTGCTCAGCAGCACATATATGGTGGACATTGAGGCACCTGTAGTAGCTGTGGAGAGGAATTTCATGTCACTGGTGTACTACATCAGATGTCCAGGGGTCCACTACATTGATGAACCCACTATGTGTGTACAGGGTGCAATGGTGAGTACCCACTGTGGATGTGCTGTGTGGCAACATGCCTGTAGGTATCAACCATGGCCTTGTCTGTCTGACTCATTGACAATTGTGTGTGGTAGACATTGTGCACACGGCCCTGTGGTGGCCCATGTGACATACACCCATACTAGTGTGACGTGTCACATTCTCTACGGATATGCTGACAGTGTGTATGTCTGCTATGTTGTGCATAGGTCATATCATGGTGTGACAATGCTGCAGCCAGACATCCACGTGCATGGGACATGGCATGCCATGTCACAACGTGCACCCGATGCAGGGCATGGGTCACATTGGTAACACCTGTGCTCTGGCCAGATCACAGCTCACTCTGTGGTACTGTGTCCATACTGCACTGGCATACCAATGCATACTACACATGCAGCCATTGTGTAACACCTACACCATTGTATGCATAGCTGAATGCACGTAACACACCAATTGGTTGTGTGGTGTCATACCACTCACGGTAACGCGTGTATCTACTGTACATGGGTGGTGTGTATGTCGGGTGGTGCGAGCTGTATACCGTGACGCGGCACACACAGGTGAGCATGTCATGCCTAGACACATGGGAATATCAATACAGCAGAACATGCGTTTGACTAGCAACAGACTTACCTGCAACAGACCCTTGTCCTTGCGACGCCAGACGACCTGTAAAGGCATTACACAAAGGTATACACATTAGCCATTACTATCTCCACGGTCAGCACTGTGCATGACACATCATGCATGTGTGTGGTTGCATGTGCTATGCACATGTCTGCTAACACAACATAGCATACAATGGTTTGCATCTTGTGTGGCCATATACCTGGCATGTATTGCTATATCATGTGTTGTACTATGACACCCACACCCACGACGCCTATCATACAAACATGCAACACTGACTTACCATGCGGCTCCAGGCTCATAGCTCGGGAGACACCCACCTCCACGATGGACGCAAGTGGTTCTGGGTGTTGTTCCGTGGGTGTCCCCAGACTGGCCAGGAGCTCCTCCGTAGCTGTGAGTGGGGGCTGTGTTGGTGGCCCACCACCTGTCCCACGTTGTTGCCTGGCGATTGCAGCGCACGCTGTCTTGCATGCCGGATCAGGTCTGTGCAGTGCCTGCGGATTTGCTGGTAGCTGCGGTTGGTTCCGCCCACGCTGTTCACCCTCCTGCACAACTCCTCCCACATCTCCTGCCGCTCTTGTGCCTGCTGTGGCACATGGCTAAACAGGGCGTTGTAGTTACTCTGGAGGTATGGTATGATGACCTCCTCCTCCTGTCGGCTAAATGGTGGAAGCCGGGAACGTGGCATTATCTGGAAGACATAATGATGGTGGCAGGTCACATTCACACTGCTGTGCTGGCATACTGTTGGAAATACATTGCTATGACATGTACGACATCTGCACAGTGATCTGTGAAGGGCATCGTGGCGGTGACACAGCCGATGTTGTGGCTTCACACCATTGAGCACTGGGTGTCACATCATATCTGTGTGCCACCCCATCACACTGTGCACGCACTATGTAGATGTTAGCCTGCCATGGACATGTGTACCTGGCTGCACCTATGTCCATATCAGTTGGCATATGTCCCCATGTGACGTCTGTGCTACTGTTCACCTACGCTGTGTATATGTCAGTACACATCACGCCTGTGTCCATTGTGAACGCCAGCAGCGGCACTGTACACATACACATGGACACCTGCACATGCATGTGTTGTGCCATGTACTTCCACACAGCACTGTACCGGTGCTGGACAACTTGCCCCAGCTCACCTGTGTTACGTATGTGATAGACATGGAGCAATGTGTAACCATGACACATTAGCAGGAAAGGCCATGCATAGCATGTACACGCACACATTGTGCAGAGCATCACACAGCACCTGTAACATGACAGGGTGCATCGCCACCACATTACTACTGTGTATGGTTGATAGTGAGAGTGCCTTTTGTCCATTGCACCATGTGGGACTGTGATAGCTCATGCAGCCTTGCTGGTCATCTCTGCATGATATGGCAGGGTATGCCACATACATGGCAATGGGTGTGACCCACCCAGGGGCTGACGGTATTGGCAGGGTGGCTGTCCATTGCTTTTGTCATAGCTGTGTGAATATGGACATTCAACATGTTTATCACCATGGTGTGGACACTGTCCTCCAGCGAGGTATGCTGGACGCTGCTTGTTGAGGGTGTGTGTGGTGCATGCAGGTATCACACATCCATGCATACACTGTAGCCCTGGCAGGTGCTATGTGCTGGGATGTTGATCGACACAGTGCTGTATGTACACACCGCTATCCCATGCACATGGATATCTGCCTGAACTGATGTGGGTAACACATATGTGTACATACATTGCCCGCTGCCACCCACATGTCTGCTGCTGCACTACACACCGCCATCCCTCCCTGTGTGAATGTGGTGTTGGCCTCAGCAGAGGTATCCATGTATGGGGACATGGATGTTCACATAGCAGGCCCACTGATGGTATCGACGATCTGACCATACACATATGATGCACCCTCACACATACAACCCATTCATATTGTTGTTCACAATGGTGACACGGGCTATATTGCTATGCCGGAGCCATTCACAGACATACATACACAGAGGCATGCACCATCTGTGTGTGATTGGGCGGACTATTGGTGTGGTTTGGCACCTAAGGTGTTTGACTGCAGGTGGCGCAGACCTACTGTGCACATGCCTACATGGTAGGCCTGTTCTCACGGTAGGCATCTGTGATGTGCTGTGCACATCTCATACCTGCACATTTGGTTGTTGTCCATCCATTGGTCCACAGGCCAGTGGTGGGACATACAGGGATGTTGCTGAACATATGTACATGCGACCCTGTACAACTGTGACGCTAGCCTCTCAGATGCTCATGTGTCGTGGACGTGAACACCGTACACACACATGTGGTTGTGGGTCCGTCCATACCCATCTCCACCTGTGGGTTGCTATCATCCCACACACTCCTTGTACTGTATGTTCAGGCTATGCAGCTATGTGGGGCTTGTGTGCATACAATACGATACTATGTGCCTTTGCACCCATCACAGACATTGTCACACAGGTACACCGGCAATCATACATATCTTAGATTGTTGTCAGCATGTCACATGTGGTACAACCCTAACACATCTCCTGCGGGACATGCTAATCTGTACGGGCATGTCCAGTAGTGACATACCACAGCCACCCCTACATGCCGGCTATGCAGGACATGTCTGTGTGTACATCTACTGTGACATATACACAAGCAATGCCCCCTACCTACATCACATGGTACTACCTGTGGAGTATGTGTGTCTGCATCCATGCTATGGCCATAGATGACAATTGTACATCTATATGTGCAACATACCTCAGTGGGTTGTCATGAGCACATGTTCCAGTGTCAATGCATTGTTTGTGTCTGTTGGGCGGTCATTGTTGTGCATGGTTTACATGGCTGACATAGTGTGCTGTGTCTGATTCAGGTACTTCATTGGGCTACCAGCATTGTACATTTCTACAGCACATTCCAGCCATCATGTAGCCAGCTTAGATGACAGTGGAGGTGTTCCTACCATGTGCAACATATAAGGTTACACGGTGCCAAGGCAGTGACTGATTACACATTGTCGGACTGGGTTCTGACTGCTGTGGATGTGTGTGTGCCGGTGTTGACAACCATGACTGCACCAGATGGTGTCCTCTGGATGTGTGACATCTACAACAAACACCCACATTCACATAGCAGCACATGCGTCCCAATGCGACGAATTGACATTCCTGCCTGAACACTGTGCACGGTATGTTTGTATGACCACTGCATATATCACTGGTGGCCACCTGCATGGCTGCCTCGCAACAGCAGTGTGTATCCCAGTCAAACATAGGTTACACTCCAGTCACACCACACCTGTGCCAGCTGGCCGCTGTAGTGGTGACAATGCAGTTCCATTCATCATCGTAACAGTATACATCGCGGCACCAGTATGTTGCAGACATGTGAACGTGGCTGTGCTACTCAACATATGCGTACCGACATGACACATCACCTGGTAACCGCGATGCCTGCCTTGCCACCTGCTATTGTGCGACCACCCTGTGATGACATTGTGAACGCCCACATGGACGTGGGACATGTGATAGGCTCAATGGTGAATTAACAGATTCAGGTGTGGCAGGTGTCTAGCCAGGTGTCCAGTAGCCATACTGGTCTGCGCAGTGGGATGAAGCCCAGCATTGGCCTACTTCGCTGTCACTGGGACTGTTGCTATCATCCCACACACTCCTTGTACTGTATGTTCAGGCTATGCAGCTATGTGGGGCTTGTGTGCAATACGATACTATGTGCCTTTGCACCCATCACAGACATTGTCACACAGGTACACCGGCAGCCATACACGCAGATTGTTGTCAGCATGTCACATGTGGTACACACCTAACACATCTCCTGCGGGACATGGTAATCTGTATGGGCATGTCCAGTAGTGACATACCACAGCTACCCCTACATGGCGGCTATGCAGGACATGTCTGTGTACATCTACTGTGACATATACACAAGCAATGCCCCTACCTACATCACATGGTACTACCTGTGGAGTATGTGTGTCTGCATCCATGCTATGGCCATAGATGACAATTGTACATCTATATGTGCAACATACCTCAGTGGGGGTTGTCATGAGCACATGTTCCATGTGTCAATGCATTGTTTGTGTCTGTTGGGCAGTCATTGTTGTGCATGGTTTACATGGCTGACATAGTGTACTGTGTCTGATTCCAGGTACTTCATTGGGCTACCAGCATTGTACATTTCTACAGCACATTCCAGCCATCATGTAGCCAGCTTAGATGACAGTGGGAGGTGTTCCGCCATGTGCACATATGTCACACGGTACAAGGGTGACTGACACACATTGTCGGGACTGGGTTCTGACTGCTGTGGATGTGTGCCGGTGTTGACAACCATGACTGCACCAGATGGTGTCTTCTGGATGTGTGACATTCACAACAAACACCCACATTCACATAGCAGCACATCGTCCACGACAATTGACATTCCTGCCTGAACACTGTGTACGGTATGTTTGTATGACCACTGCATATATCACTGGTGGCCACCTGCATGGCTGCCTACAACAGCAGTGTGTATCCTGTGCAAACATGGGTTACACCAGTCACACCACACCTGTGCCAGCTGGCCCTGTAGTGGGTGACAATGCAGTTCCATTCATCATGTAACAGTATACATCGTGCACCAGTATGTTGCAGACATGTGAACGGCTGTGCTACTCAACATATGCACACATGACACATCACCTGGTACACCGTCTGCCTTGCCACCTGCTATTGTGACCACCCTGTGATGACATTGTACGGCCCACATGGACGTGGACATGTGATGGCTCAATGGTGAATTAACCGTCCAGGTGTGTGTCTAGCCAGGTGTCCAGTAGCCACTGGTCTGCATGCAGGGATAGTCTACATTGGCCTACTCTGTCACTGGGACTGTTGACTATGGTCATACTGTTGTTATGCAGGCATGTGCTGTTTGTCCAGTCTGATAGTCGTGTTGAACCACACTACCGTGGCACACATGATGTGGACATCTGGCTAAGGTGTGCAGCCCACATGTACATCTTCTCATGCTATGCTGCCTGTGCAGCGGTGTCACATGTCTGTCTCTGGCAGGGCTGTCACAGGTAGGCACAGCATGCAGTGATGTGTGACAATGCTTACACCCTCCACTGTGCTGTACACTAGCACTGCACACACAGTACAGCACACATGTCATTTATCTACGGTGCCTGGGACCTGCCTCCATGCCCTACACAGCACACCTGCCAGTCCACATTGTACACAGATCATACCTCCCAGTCACATACCTGGACTGCAACACACACAGGTGGTTGGTTCCCACACCACACCGTGATTTACACACATACTGTATTTTCCCATGACACATTGCATCATAGGTAGTCCATGTTCAGATACCCATGTTTGTGGCCACGCACATTGTGACACGCGACAGTGCAGACACTGTACACCACAGGTTACATGCCAGTCGGGTTGGCATGCTGTACATTGCACCTGGGACAGTTGCTACTGCTATGTATTGCCAGCAACACGACCTTCCCTAGTATGGACTCCCACGTAGCCACACATGCTTGGCCATGCAGTACGCATAGCTGGGTGACACATTACACGACACATACCATACCTACACTACCCTCAGCATGCACCAAACCTCCATGTGTCTGTATGCTAGGCCTACACACCTCCCCCCTCTGTTTGCTGAACATCCATGCTTACCATCCCTGCTAGCCACACCCTAAGCACACAACCATAGCAGCATGCATGGTACATACACACTACAGCCGGTATTACTGACATCCACTGACAGTTGAGGGCATGGCACCCCGTCCGATGGACAGTCTATGTGCCTATGCCAACAGTGATCACAGTGCACTTCTGCTACATTTACACACTGGTAGGGACCATGCTATTCAACACTGAGACATGGTGGTGCTGGCCTTTTCACAGACACCACAGTGGTATTCCTGTTCCATGCACACGTGCTGTATGGGCACATGTGCAGGCTGTTGCACGGTAGTTTTGTTCACCTGTGTGTTGTGTGTCACTTGACAGTCATGGTGTGTCCTGCTGGTGCATGACATACTCCACAGCTAGCTACCTACACATGACTGCCAGACATTGCAGTGTGGGCCCTCACGCAGTGTGGTGGTATGTCTCTGCTGTTTGACTACATCCACATTCAATGCAGCATACCACGGTCATGCAGGCATTGACGACACAGATGTTGCTGGCATCCTGCCTGCCAATGGGGTACCTACCAACAATACACACTCTCACTCACTACAGGGTTCCAATCCTTGGCTGGACATTGTATTAACCCTGTGGACACATACATAGTACTGGCATGCACATGTTATGTCTGGGAACACAGTCCCAATGTCACCTCCAACCGCCGTAGTTGTTGTATCCCGCCAACCTGGCTGTTACATGTCTCTGCAGCAGCACACGACAGTGACTGCTAGCCCATTCATGTCGTTGTGCACCCTGACCACCACACTACCACATCTATCACACTACATGGATGGTACTGCATTGCACGTATGGGGCTGCATCTCTACACCCATGACTGGGCCATTCAGTATGGCACTGGGCCACATCTTGACATACATGCTTCACACACTCATTGACTACCTGCATGCCTTTCCTGGCACCCTTGTTGGGCTTCTGTGCGCCACAGCACCACATCCCATGCTGGCCACCTGTCATATTATTGCATGGGTGGTTGGGGTGGTACAGAGGGTATCACATCAGACATGATCCGCTCTTTGCCCTTCAGCACCATTCCACTTTATGCTATTGACAGTGTACACATCCAGCATCACATCGCCCTATGTATCGGCATGTTACGCCATGTGCCTTCTGTACAGTTCACACAGTGGTGCAGGCATATCATGCTGACTACAACATTTCAGGGATGTGTGGCATTGCACGTTCCTCAGACATGTGGCCCCTCATGCTCAGTATTTGCATACGTACACTACCTGCTGTCACACAGTACTGTACATGCCTACATATACCACTTCTACATACCTGGCAGCATTCTAGCTCATCCTACTCATGTTGCTGACACCCATACAGGTGTCAGTGTGGCAGATATATCATGTAGATATCATTGCATCAGTTACATCACACATAGTGCATACACATCACCTTTGCATACTGACGGTCATGCGGTGTGTATCACATGGATACTGTCCCTATACAGGCATATCACGTTGTACATGGTTGATGTACACACATGGCCCACATGGTGCTGTAGTTTGCCATATTACACCATAAGCGTGGGTACATGTGCAGGACTACACATTTCTGGACCGTATGTCTAGCTGATACCTTGGGTGCCCTTGTACCTGTGCCATACACACATGTACATGCAGGCCGTGTTACAATAACACATGTGTGGTGTACCTTACACAATGGATACAACGTTACATGTCTCAGTATAGTCATGCTGTGCTCTCTACCCAGCTCAGACAGTTTACATATGCAAATGACAGTCATGTAACACATCTGTGCTCACCTGCATGCCACTAACACAGGGTGTAATGTACTCTGCCATGGGCCATGTTCTCCACAGTACTGATGCATGTAGTACTCCTACATGGCGTTTGCTGTGGGCAGGGGGGGAGGAGCAGTCCTGCATGTGTGCACACATACCACATTGCTCAGCCCGGGCGTCTGTGACATCCACAGACTGGACACACACCATGCTGTGGGACATAGGTCCTGTGCACATCCCACAGGGGCACACTGTGTCACTAGTCATGTGATAGCTGCCTTGCTGGTAGGGTGAACACAGACCCATGGTACCACCACAGTGGGCGTGTATAGACATGACCGTTGACACCCAGTTCTGCCGTTCAGTGCCCACTACCATGGGGCCGGGTGTCAGTACTGCGTACCTTGCACATGTGTTTACACGGCCCTGCTGGACATCATTGTGGCACGCCTTGCACCTGGTATGGAACGCGTTTGGACATGGTCACTTGCTGTTACCTCCATTTCGGTACCTATTCTGCTACTACATTGTCCCATATGTGCAGGCCATACATATCTTGTGTATGTATATAACATTAGCCCATCGCTCCATCATGCATGCTATGCCTGTGATACTGTCTATGATTTGTGAACATATCCATCATGCCAGCTTTGCATTACACATAATTGACATAGTCGCCCTACGTGGGATAGGTGCACGGCGTGGGCACATTCCGTATGACATCGACGGTATATGCCCATGCACATGTGTGCTGTGACACTATACATAATGTCCTATCCCCTGCTGTGGCACTTCAGTGTTGGATATCCACTGCCAGCATCGGCGTGGGTGGTGGCATTGTTCTGTGTTTGCAACCCCTATGGCAGACCTGGGGTAGGGTTACCACCTGTGCCACTTTGCAAGGGACAGTCCCTCCTTGGGCAGTTGTGTCCTGACAAAATTTATCACAAATGGCAAATGTCCTGAGATTGTGGGACATCACTATATCCCATTCTTATGTAAGAGTTGCATAACATAGTTATTTATGTATGTACATTCCTAACTGTTACAAGACACACAATAAGCAAGTGAACTGCTACAAGACTACACTTTTCTTTATGCAAAAGAGTAGAGTTCTAACCTTTGTACTGACCATGGGTATGTGTCCACCTGTAACATCTGAAGTGTGTCCCGACGATTTCCCACTTTGGCCTTTTGAAAGGGTGGCAAGCCGGCCCTGGGGTTATCCTGGGTGTTTACATGTTGTCCCACTGCTGTGCACACGTTGTCCACAGTTGTTGGTATGCTGCGCGGTTTAGCATTACATATCCAACCTTCGCCTCTCTCTGCCTGATGGACAGGTATCTTTACCTACACACACTGTTCACATACTGTACAGATTCGTCATACGTATCGTGCGTTACACACCAGTACATGTCGTGGGTTCGACATACCTTTCCGGCCTTTTGTTCTGAGTTCGTCTCTATTCCCTTGTTTCTCTTTCTCTAGTTTGTATGAGTTCGGTATGAACATACGGTTTGAATATCCAGGGAGTCTTCCTTATATTAAATGCGCCTGATGCATGTGGGTTAATCAGGCCAATAGCTGTTCCTCGGTGTGTACTTATGCGCATATCAGCGGTGATCCCCCTTCCTTTCGTTCGTTACGTGTCGGCACTAGGCCATGGTTCTTTCCTCGTGTGGCCGTTGGTTATTTGCAATACCTTCGTGAGGATGGTATGTATTGTATCATGTTTGTGTGACTGCATCCGCTATGTGTGGTGTCGGGTACATTTCGCTGTGGTGTTAGCCGTGGATTGTGTGTGTTGGGTATGGTATTGTGTTCGACATGTGGGTCCCCGTGTCCTGGCGGCGTCTGTCGATGGCGTTGTGCATTCAAATGTGTTACATGGCTGTTATTTTCCTGTACATAGCGAATGCATGGATGCATGAGCCGCTGCTAGTGTTTCCCAGGAGCTTGTTGTGGGTATGCGCTGTCATTCACTGCCTGTATGTGTTTGCTACGGTTTTAGCTGTTATCCCTTTGATATGTGCAATGGGGTATATCTGCGGATGTGGGTGACGGGTACGGGGTGTGAGTCTTGCATTTATACATACCAGATATGCTTGTGTGTGCTCCATCCCTGCTTGGGGAGCTGCGGGTTACCTGTCTGTTGTTCCGGGAATGTTTGTTTTGTTGATGTCGTCTGCTGTCGGTATCGCCTGCATGTGTGCTTCCTGCACGTATTCCTCCTTCACATCGGTTATATATCTGCGGATGTTCGTCCGTGCCTACCATCCATTGGCATTTTGTCGCTGATAGTTACGGTGATTGTGGTCCTATACTTGGGGCGGACTGTATGCTACCGGTAGCCTCCTATTCGTGTGCCGCTTGCTTACGTCACGGTCGTGGAACACACCGCGGTATTTACCGGACCGTGAGTGTTCACGATCGGTGCCAGGATGGCACATTCGTATTTTCGCCGTACATGCCTGATGCTGTGTAACGTTGCCGACGGACCGTGTGGAGTCTACGTTATGGCCGCCATACCTACGGTCGTGGTTTGTACATGCGTCCTTTGCATCTCCTGTTTGCTATGGCCCTGTGGTACACTTTGGGACATTTGCGCTTTGCATCATTTTACGTCGCCACGTGCATAGCCACTGAGGAGATGTCAGTACTACTTTGTGGGTACTGCTGTACATACGCCTATGGTTCCTGTACTGTATGCCTATGCCTGTTATTACACTCCGCCTGTGACATGTCACCTTCATACACAGTTTACACTGGCACACACATTACACACACACAGCGGAACACACAACCTCACCTCACACATACACATATTGCCGCCATGGCTGTCAACCTTCTATTTCCGGAGTGGGGAACACACACAGTAGTAATGTGAAACACATGGGCATAATGTGGAACACATAGTAATGGCATAGTGACAACTTCAGCTAAGTAGGTCATAGGTTGATTATGATATGCTGATTTATTTACAGTGAAGAACCTTTACTAACTTACTATGAGTACATTCTATTTACCAGGATGTCATTTATATACATTCCTAACAATGGATGTTTGAGAGACATTTTCAATGTGGAACTTGGAGGAACTACGAGGAACATGAACTGTTTTACACCCCAAATGAGGTACGTTCCTCATAATGTCGTACACTTCACTGGTATGCATTCCGCCGCACTGACGGTTGAACACAATACCTCGTTGGCGCATCGCCGGTGGCGGCGTGTATCTCCGCACTCATGTCCTATGGATATGACACATATGTAGGGTTGCCACCTTTTCAAATGGCCAAAGTGGGACATTTTTAGTAGAAACGTCAGATTTTGCATGCCAACACATACCCACGGCCAGTACAAAGGACAGCGATTCACTTTTTTGGCGGAATACAAAGCTGTAGCATTACAGTTGCTTATTCTGTTTATTATCATATTTAGATGTTTCTTCTACAAAATAACTGTTTTCTGCAACTAATAAAGTAATTATGGGAAATGGTTTTGTCCTACAATCTCAGGACATTTGCCATTTTGTCAATGTTTTGCAGGACACAACTGCCCAAAGGTGGACTGTCCCACACACCGTGGGACAGGTGGTGACCCTACACACATCCCGTTACTGTACGGTGGACGCGTGACCATCCCGACACGCGGATATGTATTGATGCAGGTTAACATTTCCATGGCTGGCGTTACCTGCCCTGCCCACCCTCCAGGATGATCGGGTTGTCGGTCACTATGTTTAATATGTGGTGATTTCGCGTCTTACTTATCTGTGAACTTGCATCCCTGGGTTCCATATTACCCTGTTGTACTTTCTATCTGTGTATGCGTACATATATTTCTACATGTGTACTGATATGTATTTCCGTATCTGTGTATGCACATGCGTACATGTGTGGTCGACTTGCGGCGATAGTGGCAGCATATGGCTACGCCGTGTGCTGTTGAACCGGCGTGCGTTGAGGTGTTGGCGTTCCATGCTCTGCTGGCTATTGGGTGTGCAGTGTTTGGCCGGTGCCTTTGTTGGAGTCACACATACGTCCGCATACGGTACACATTACGGGCGGACATGTTTGTGTGGCGTCCATTTTACTGTGTGTGCAGGTCAGGAGGTGTCAGTCCATGGGGCCTACACTGTCAAAGTATGTGCTATCGTTCCCTCTTTGCCAGGGCGTAGGCATATTGGGTACGCCTCTGTCTACCTACTGGGGCTGGCTCAGTGTGTCCGTGGCGCCGCACGCCCTGTGCCTGTGCTTGCCCTGGCAGTTGTGGCGGGCTTGGTGGCCCTCTGGCATTATGTCCCTGCAGCAGCTGTTTCCGCAGAATCATATTGTGTAGCATACAACATACTATGAATATGTGGGCACTTGTGCCTGGAGAGTACTGCAAGGCTCCACCGGATGTATCCAAGCACCGGAACCGTGATTTCAAGATCCCGAACACACGCTCTATGATTATTCTCGTTTGTCCGTGTGCCTCATTATGGCGTTCTTGCATGTGTGTGTGTGCATTTCTGATGGGTGTCATCAACCACGGCTCCAGTGCGTAGCCAGCATCCCCCACAAGGTGACCTTGTGTGATGTCCCCACTGGCGAATACCTGATACAGCTGTGAGGCATGCCAGATATGGGAGTCGTGGTAGCTTCCACGGCTGCCAGCACACACATCCATGATAATGCCCTGCGCATTGCACACGACCTGGCAATTGATGGAGGGGTATCCCTTGCGGTTTATGTAGCGTCTACCCTGCTCCCCAGGTGGTGACTTGATTTCTATGTGCGTACAGTCTATCGCACCCAGGACCTCCGATATTGTGCCACACGGTGGAAGCGGCGCATATTGCTAGCCAACTCCTCCTGAGATGTGGGGAACTTTATGTACTCATGGGCATGTGGTAACATGGCATCCAGGAACTGGTGTAGTACCCTGGATGCTGATGCCTGTGAGATGCCCATTATGTCCCCGGTGGGCCTTTGAAAGGTACCTGTAGCCAGTATTCGCAAGCTCACACATACCTTTGTGTCCACTGGGATGGGCTCCCCTCTGTTGTCTCTTGTTCTCAGGCGCGGCCGGCACAGCTCCACTATTTGCTGTAACGTGTCCCTGTCCACCCTGTAGCGCTCTACTATCTCCAGGTCTCGCAGCCCCTGGTAGGTCACCCTTGGTCTGAACACTCTCCTTCTCCTGTGAGGCCTACGGTGGTTGTCGGCACCACCCTCCGCAACTCCGTCTGTCTCTGCCACATACCTATGCATCACGGCCACGGCGGCACCCAGCATATACATGTTAAAAGTTCCCAGTCTGTTTACACCCTACGGTGCGGCGTTTGGGAAATCGCTCTGTGTGTTGTGCGCATTCACATTTATTACTGTTGTGCTGTATACCCGGTGAAGTCATTGGGTGTGTCTGTGCGGCCCTATCCATGGATTATTTCCGTGGTTTTACGCTTGCAGCTGCAACGGTACTGCCTGTAGTGTTACATTACAGTTGCCTGCATTGCCTTCGCCTGGCATCTTACATTACTGCATCCTGCAGGCACATGGCATATGATGCATTTTATCTGCAGCCGCGGTTATGCTACCTCTGTACTTGGCTCTGCTATTTCGGTTCTTTGCTCTTTGCATTTCTACTACATCCCCTATTAACTTTGCTCTCATATGCCTCCCCTTTCCCGTTCTGCAGGAGTCTGCATGCAGACTTATCAGCTGCCGGCGTTTGCCCTTCCTGCATTGATTGGTGTTAATTGCTCGTTACGGATACATTTACACTGCTTCCGCATTTCCTCGTATTCTCCGCATTACCTTCCTATATCCCTGGTTGTTGCCGGTGAGGCCGTCACATGACTGGTTTCGGGAACGTAGTCATCCTCGTGCACATGCATTTGTACACGCATTCTGTACTGTCAGCGCATCTATTTCCTAACACACCAGTCCTGATGCTGTGATGTGCATTGTACAGCCCAGATTTGCTGTCCTCCAATATCCTTCCTCCTACAGTGGCACACCCCTGTGTGGTTGACATGTATCTCGTGTAGGCCACTCCTCGGTGTCGTACCGCTACGCCGTTTGCTCCATCCTTACGCTGGCGCCGTTTTGCGGTTCACTGTTTTCTGCCTCATTTGCATGGAATTGACTACTAATACCTGGTTACGGCGACGGACACCGCCACCACTCCTTGACAACCATTGCGCTGGGGTTGCAGCTTTACATACATACTATGGTGTGTGGTGGCTGTGCAGCTGATTTGTGTTCTATTGCTCTTTTCGGACATTGTCATATTATTTCATTGCTTTACAACTTCTGTGCACATATCCCGGGGGTCTGCTGTTCTTTCTACGTACGTCGTGCCATTTATGTCATTTTTTACATTTTGTGCATATTTTCTTTGGACATTCTCGGTGCCTTTCCACATTGGCATATTGCACCTATATGATACCTGACTTTGACAGCCTTCCGTTACTCCTCCGGTATGTTTGGGTAAATGTAAACCGTTTTTTTTTTGTTTACATTGCCGTGCCCTTACGCTACGCCTGCGCCACTTCGTGGATCGCTATTTGCCCTCATTTGCATGGTGCAATACCGCACACAGTGTGTTTTGCATACCTACGCCGGGGGGCGGGGAAGGTCCGGCGCACGCCGGTAGTGCACGTGGAATTCATTCATACCTGAATCGCTAAGCAGCCATATTTGGCGTTATAACGCCGACGCTATGCTGGCGCCTGGCGCAAGGTTCATGAATCCCGGGGAATAACTTTAAATTATGTACAGACACATGAACTGGTTCAGCTGTGTCCATATTTATGGTGATATGATAAAATGGAATTATGGAGGTACTGACAGCTATGTCAGAAGTAAGGCAGTGGATACGTAACATATACCCACACAGCTAGCTGGAATTTTGTAAAGAACTGTATATTATTTGAATATCAAACCGATTTGTACAGGTGCTTATAAGGAAAATGTATTTATAGTGTTGCTTGTGTTAATAAATGTATCAACATGTACCCTGCTGGAAAGAAAAAAATGTACATACATTATTATAGCTGTTTAAATGTATATATTGTGACAAAGGATACTGGAAGAGAAGAAGTTAAACTGAGTCCCAGCTAACTTTGAAAAATAGCTGAAATTAGATTGTTAGACAGAGATAAAATGTCTGTGAGAAGCCTGACTTAGTACCCCTGTAGGAGGAGTAGAAGTCTTAAAATTCTTTTAAGACTTCCAGGAGCTGCAGCAGATCTTAGCAAAGATCTATATGTGTGTATTACTGACACATAGGTGCTAAATCCTGGCTTCTAGCCAAAGGGGGGTAGTATGGGAACCAGAAGTCAGATGACCAGATGTGATGTCATCCTGTAAATTAATCCCAGAAATAATATTTAGATATCATATCGAGAAGTGTCTCATTCAGACTGAGCAGTCTGTTTCTTGGAACCTGACATAGAAAGATCCCTCACCTACTTCATCTTGCCTTGCTCTAGTAAGTGAGCCAGGGAATAGTAAGTCCTTTAGATTAGTCAGGAAAATATAATAGCTTAGTTAAGTACTGTAAGTACTGTTTTTCTGTATCAGTGTGAATTTATCTGTGTTATTTTAATATTTTCTGTGGTTGAAACTCTGGTCTTCACTATAAATAAATATTTCATATTTTCATGTTCTTTTATCATTTATTATTGAATACATTTAAACTTCTCATTGTGACTGGTCCTTTTAGAAAATATTTAAGACAAGAGTATTTGTATATATTTATTTGGTGATAACTGTGGCCACTCCTGTATGCCTTGCTGTTTGGTCAACATTGCCATTTGTATCAGTATTAATTTCACTTAACATAATTTGGTACCCTTGCAAGAGTCTTAGAGTAGCTGGCTTTGGAGTGTCTGGTGACAGTGTCATTACCTTATAGTCTGGGTAGAAGGGGCATAGCTAGTAAACCTGTGTCAGCCCTTCCCAGGTGTGTATGTGTGTGTGTGTGTGTGTGTGTGTGTGTGTGAGAGAGAGACAGAGAGAGAGAGAGAGAGAGAGACAGGAAATCAAATCTCAAAGAGTGCACGTGTCAGCCTCTTGGAGCTGGGACACAAAGCACTGGTTTCACAGACAGGGCGCTGGAGGGCCTGGCCACTCTGCCGAGGACCTAACCCTACAGCTGTGCCAGTGAGTATGTTCCCTTTGTGCTCTTAAACTGTGCTTAATGCAGAGAGGTCTGCATCTGGAAATACTAAAAGTGTATCCATTTTTGTTCCAAGTGAATGTCCCTCTCCAGTGTCAGTGGTGAGGATTCAGGCTCCTTGATTACTATCCCAGAGTGAGGATGTCACAGAAGTATTTAGGAGTGTGGACTAAAAATCATTCTGATGTGCCAGCTAAGGATGTCACAGAAGTATTTAGGAGTGTGGACTAAAAATCATTCTGATGTGCCAGCTAAGGATATGTGGGATGATACCAAACAAAACATAATACAAAAACTGAGAAAATGGAAGCTTTGTTATTATATGGATATAGATAGTAAGATACAAGCAGTTAAAATGTTTTAGTCCCTTTAGTCTTGTACACAGGTATGGGCGGCCACGGTGGTACAGCGGTTAGCATTGCTGCCTCACAGCAAGAGGTTCTCTGGTTCGATTCTCGGCTGGGGTGCCTTCTGTGTGGAGTCTGCATGCCCTCCCTGTGGTCGTGTGGGTTTTCTCCAGGTGCTCCGGTTTCCTCCCACATCCCAAAGGCATGCAATAGGTGGATTGGACACTCTAAATTGGCTCTAGGTGTATGTGTGCGTGTGTGCCTTCTGTGGAAGGTTGGGCGCCGGGCTGGCAACTCAACACTGTAAAACTCCACTGCCAATCATGAGCGGACAGATGATCCACTGTGGTGACCCCTAACCGGGAAAAGTCGAAAGAAGAAGAAGAAGAAGTCTTGTACACAGGTCAGGTATATTTTAAATCAACCAGAGGAGAAGCTGTGGATAGCAATTAAGAAAGAGATGAATGGCTTTATCTGAGAGGGGTCATCTGGGATAAGCTGATTCTTCCAGTAGAACAGGGCAGACTGGGACTGCCCAATTTGAAGGGGTATTTCAGAGCAACACAGTTAAAGCTCTTGTACATAGCACAAGCAGAAAACTAATTCAAAGTGGAAAGAGATGATGAAGAAACAAGAGAGAAGTTCAAGAAACAAGGAAGGACTGGGATTTTAGATGCAGGCCTGAAAGGAGAATGGACAATGAAGTGGCTGAAAGTATCCTAAGAACTTAGCCAATACGGGAATGGAGAAAGGAGATTCTGCCAATAGGGATGACTGAATTTATTTGGACTGCAGGTTTGAGACTGCCTTCCCTATGAAGGATTGAGATCAGAGTATAGGCAAAGAGAAAGAAATAAGGGGTTCTAACAAAGACCAGCACTGGTAGAGTTTAGTAGAATCTAGAACAGAAGTTGCCATTAAAAAAAGAATAATTAGTAGAAGATATAAAATATTGCACGATAACTCTAAGAATCAGAGGAGTTTAGAAAGAATTGGGCAGAGAGTTTGGATACGCAATTCACAAAGAAACAATGGGAAGATATATGTACGTCTCCCAAATATGAACAAAACCTAAAAGATTTAGGATTTTTGCTTGGAAATGTTTACATGGATATTTTTATACCCCAAGTAGACTCCAGAGAATTTTTCCTTAGGTAGACAGCAACTGTTAGAGGTGTGACGGGGAAGAAAGCGGCAACTGGAAAAATATTTTCTGGGAGTGCAGTGAGTTGGTAGACTTTGAGGATTCCCTGTGGGATGCACTGTTGGAGATGCTGGGTGGGGGGACTGGTGTGATGAGAGAGATTTTTCTGAGCTATGACACAGAATTGGAATTCCCTAGACATGGTAAATGCCTTTTTGTGTCTACTTATGGTGGCTGCCAAAAAAAGCAATTACTAGAAAATGGAAATCAAAATTAAGGTGGAGTTTCAAAATAGGGTGGAACAGGACAGGTCATCCATTTAATTTCTGGATGTAGAATTCTATGTGGATTGTTTGCATAGAATTCAATATAGGCCTTCCAGGAAACCTACTGCGATTAATCATTTTTTTTGCATGCTGATAGCATGTTTCCCCCACCTTATGGATTCCCTTCCCCTTGGGGAGTTTAAACTTATTTTTATTAATACTTCTAAAGTTAAGCTCAAAGATAAATATCTGCAGGAGGTGAAATGTAGGTTAAAAGAAAGGGGAATATACTAAGGAAATGTTAAATTGTGCCATGGAAAATATATATGGTAAGATAAGGGATCAAAGGAAGTATTTTTTTGACAACATAAGGATGTGGAAAGAGAAAGGAGTAAGGAAGAGAGTGGCCAAATACATACTTTGAAGAAAATCTATTTTGTGACCAAATATTCCCTTTTCTCAGAGGTTGTGAAAAAAATTATTTTGGAATTTTGGCACCTCATTTAAATTGGATGAGAACATGAGGCATTTTTTCCTGAAACACATGACTTTTTCCTATGGCAGGTATTTAAATTTGAAGAAGTTATTGAATTTAATACATTTTATTTCATGTGCACCACAGGAATCAGTTGAATCATTTGCATGTGGGCACTGTAAAATCTGTAGCAAGATTAGGAACATATCTGGAACTTTTATTAATTGTTGAATATTCATTTCCAGGGGAAGATTCCACTGTAATTCATGTGGTGTGGTTTATATTGTATGGTATGGATGGGACAATGTTAGGTGGAATGTGGGACAATGACAGAGGTAAAAGTTCGAATACTTGAACATTTAGGCGACATACGAAACCAGAAAGAGTCTTAATAAGCGAAGACTTAAATTCTGTGCATTTTGTTTTTTTAGTATTTTGGCAAAAGTTATTTTGCACAGAGGTAGGGATTTTAGGAAAAAGCTGAAAGAGTTGAAAAGCAAAATTATTCTAAATTACAGAACACTTCATCCCAGGGGGGGGTCTTCATTTTTAGGTCAATTTAAGTTAGTTCTTATATCATGTACGTGTGCATTAACTTAAAGTACAGCACTCTAAGACAACAATTTTGTGCTTCACATTTAATATGCAAACCAAAAGTTTTTTATTTGAAGTTTGTTATTCATGGTGCAATGTGACATATTTTATTGGATGTATAGTTTTAAGGCATAGTGCACTTTAAGATCTGTTGGGTTCGCTTAATTAAGAGGAATTCACCCGGTATAAATTGTAAAATTTTTGAGGATGTAATTTAACCATTGAATGCAAATGGCCGAGGTACCACATGCTTAATACGTAAAGTAAAGCTTTGAACCATCATCTCTTGATCTGTGTATTTTGTTTTTTCTTAAATGAGCTATGTAATGTTTGACTGACATTAACTGGGTATATTATAAGCGATGTATAATGTTTGCAGCTGGGAGTCTGTTAGTAAGGTTTGTGATGTAAAATGCAACTAGGATTGTGTCAGTGTGGTTTGTTTTAATTTATATAAATGCATAATTTTTAAACCATAACTTACGACATAAACAAAGATGCTTCTCGTTTAAAAAAGGGGAAAGGAAGTGAATAATGTATGTAATGTCGCTTAGGTTATATGATATACAGCAATATATGTGAAGTATAAAGTTTGTAAACGTGAACTTGTTGATGCAGTTTGATTACTTTTATATAAAGGTAAATTTGCTATGTCACAAGTGTTAACTCAATAAAGATGTTTTAAATAAAACTAGGAAGTAAACTGAATACAAGCAAATGGCAACATAGCTACAAGTAGAGCAGGATGTACTCAACAAGCACACGGTATCACAATATCAATATAATTTGCTACAGTAATGCTATGACATTTTGGATATGGAGCGAACACAGTGAATGCCTTTGTGACCATAATCAGTTATACATGACTCCAGCTATGTACAGTATCACCATTACCACACTTTGTGTGGGTAAGGCCGCTTGTACTAAATGTTTCAGGTTTACAGTTTCCAGAGGTATTTCAGCTTAGTAAGGGAGAGCGAGAGGGAAAAAGTGAATGTCTACATCTGCCTGGTAACCCCAGTGTTGAGGGTTATCTTTCCATCTCTTCCAAAAACCCATTTACCTTATATTATTTGTGCTTCCTGCAATAGTTTTCTTACTACTTAACAACACCTCATCATCTCTGCATCAAAGTACCTGCAATTTCAGATGAGTTACAACCTCACTAGCCCAGAAAACTCCTCTCTTCTGTAGCCCATCTGTCTTCACACATCTCTGTGCATTGGTTATGGGTACACAACTGTTGTATTACTTGCTAGATAAGGAGTATAAACATTTTTACATTAAATTCAAATGGGGAAAAAACTTATCTTCACAGGTAAGTACAGCTGCAATCAATTTCAAATGTGCATTTTTACTTTCTAAAGGAAAATTAAGCAGGAAGGAATAAGAGCATAAAAACTACACGAGGAGCAGAATTTAATAATGCTTCTGCAAAAGCAACTAGCTTGTTCAGGAAATTAGAATCATTTTGAAAGGTTGGCTTTGATGAATTGTAAGACAATACTGTTAATCACTAAATAAGCACTTCCAGAGTATGGAGGCTTTATTATAAAATAAGAGTGCATGACCTTCTCACATCAAGTTTATATCATATACATATAAATCAAAGTCCTTTACTGGAGGACAATACCCCCCTATCCCAGATGCAAACACGAAGGGGATCAGTCTAATACTATTGGGGAAATTTAGCTGGCCCTGTCATAAATGCGTATAGAAAACAAAAGGAGATCCTGTCTGCATGTGCATGTTCTCATCAGCTTCTAGTTGCATCAGTGACGGCATCAGTCGGGGTCAGTGGAGGCTGTACAGGTCATAAAGAGGGCCAAATAGCTACCAGCAGTTACAAACAATGACAGGGGACAAAACATAAAAAACAAATAAAAAATAAAAATAAAAAAAAAACTCCAGATGGAGTTTAAAGCCTGTACAGAAATAGAAGCAAATAAAACACCAGTAATTCAGGCACTACAGCACATAATGTGCGACAGACTGACTTTAGAAATGTTTTTTAATCAGTGATTTTATGAATACAGAAATTATATGCACTAAAACAATGCATATATAAAAAGATGCAACACAACCTCCAATTCTAACGTAATGTTAAGTTTTAACTAAAGGAAATACAGGATACAGGCATATTGTATCTCGCAAGACAAAAAAGAAATAAGCACTTTATAAATTAAAGCCATCAACCTTATCCCCTTACAATGTCCCTCTAAAATATCTGCTCGTAGCTACCGATATAATAGCATATCCAACAGCTGTTCTTATAAACATTCATCTGTGAACAATATGTACCAACAAATGCCTTCCACAGAATCCCTGTCCATTAGGGATCACAACACTGGCTTTAGACCCATAGCTGGCCTTTCTCCCATTTCTAAACTCCACAGAAAATGCATAAATAAATCCTAGGACTCGATTTAAAAACAAACTACTATGTATTTATGCAGCACAACTTTCACCGTGCCACATCGCTGATACTGCACTCATATCCTCTCCAAACTCCGTAAAGACAAATGAACACAAGCTCACTGCTTCTATTTTAGGCCTAGAAAAGCTTTTGACAGCATTCCATAGCTACTTCTAACTAGACTTGCCAAACTAGAGTTGAACAACTCAACAACAAACTGGTTCAGAAGCTCTCTCTCTGAGAGCTAACAGTAAAATGGAAAGATGCTCATTTATCCTTTCTTCCTAATGTTGTTATTGGTGCTCTTCAAGGATCTATTCTTTACCCCTTGTGTTTAAAATATTTATCAACAAGAAGAAAAACAGAAAAAGACTTCTATGACTTCATGTTCACTTTGCAAATGATCTCGCTGCATACAAACAAGTTTAGAGGTGCATAAAGCGGTCACTGTTGTTGTGAAGTAGTAACCTCAGGAGGCTGTGCTCATGCAAAAGATTAAAGTGACCGTAAATGCACGGTTGGTTGCTGCTCTAGGAATTGCTGCATGCAGCAAAGCTAACAAGCTTTCTGTCTGGATTCTCCATGACACTGTCTGGCAGTACTGTTAGGCAAACTAGTCCACAGTCCCCCAGTGGACGTCTACTGCTCCCCTCTAGTGTAAGGGTTCTTCCTCTCGCAAACTTCTACTCCTCAATACTTCTGTTTGTTGACAATTTTCCATCAGAAGAGATGCCAGCACACTGGTCAAATTCCTCAGGACAGTGGGACACACCTTTCTGGTCCTTGTAACTTACCCTTGCTTAGGAGAGCCAGTCCCCATTCCAAGCTCCACATTAACCTGGTGTCTATCCACTGCTAAATGCCATGTATCTTAGCTCCCTGCAAGCATGGCACCCAGTCTTCCTTTACTTCATAAAGACGGAGTCAAAGCTTTCAATACTGTTCCTTACTGCTCATCTTCTTTGAGCCTACTGCCATCCTCACAGCCTGCACAGGTCTGTCCTTTCTTGTTCTTTTCTTCAATATACACAAAAAGCCTCTGTCCCTCATCTTCATGGCTTCCTCGTATCCCTACTGACCTACCCTTCTGCTACTCTCAGCTCCTCTGTAATCATTCCATGTGCTTTTTATATCTGGTGCCACCTGCATCTCCTCCGTCAAGTCCTACTTTTTGTACGCCTTCCCTTTTGCCCTAACAGTCAAGTCTCACATTCCTATGAAGTCATATGGGTTACCTTTTTTTGTTAAATACATGAATAAATAAAACCAATTTTATACTTAATTTTCTGCACCTTTCTCGTACCCTTGTCCAAAGCCCTGAAATACTCCATAGCGGGCCCATCCTCCTGAAACTGCCTCATCTTTGGCCATCTCCTGCTCAGCATAATACATGCCCAAATAAGACTCTACTGTCTTTGCCCTTAATTCATTCCCCTCCATCCACTCGAAAAACACAGAGGGACACAGTCATTGCTAGGTAACATCACATTTACCTAGAAATTTCTGACCTCTTCTGCCATGGTTACGACCACATTAAAAATTCTTTCCCTTAAGGTTTAGTTCCACACCAGATTTAAGAACCTATGTGGGTCAAACACTCCAAATCGACTCCCGCTCCCTCTCCACAATCACACTTAGGAATCTGGCAGTCTGCTCCTAGATGATACACATCCCACAACAGTACAACCCTCCTCTTCCACTTTCATCACTCCTTAATTTTTTTTCTCCCTCAGTCGGTCACTATCCTACTCCCTTGATGTGTCCAGGGGCCAACATATTTTTGCAAAGTACCAGCACTACCCTACTTGCTTTTCTATCTTAAGTGCAAAGATACTTACCCTAGAACAAGACCATTCTCAGCCCTCTCCATCTTCATGGGGTGGTACGCCTCTTTCTCTGACATCACATCTAATGTACTTTACAAATATTACCACTCCTCCTTCATCCCATCCCTTACGATCATTCGCTAGGTAACCTAGACACTGGCATTTCTTCCTTCATCCCATCCCTTATGGTCATTCGCTTGGTAACCTACACCTTGCATCTCCGATACCTACATGACTCTGCATGCTACCACATTAAGCAGTGTCAACTGGCAGATCACAGGTGCATACATGCTTCACAGCCATGTGCCCATCTCTCCTCACCAGTGAGCACCACCTTCAGACACATTTCACTATAATGTGGTCTCTTCTGCTTCCATTTCCCTGGCCATGCATAGTTCATATTCACCTTGGGGCAAACGTCTTCAGATCACCAAGATAATGTTTTTGTCTCCCCCAACTCACAACTCCTGTCTCACTTCTTGTACCCCCAAGCTCTGCTCTTATTTGCAACCTTTCCCTTGTGAGCCAGACTGCCCCTCCCAAGGTGCTTCCTTCTTTGAGATGCATCTCAACTCTTTTCAATCCTTCCAGCAGTCCTCCATGAAGCCTGGCTTATCACCTGTCTCACTTTATTCTTCATGGCACTCCTTTTATTTCCAAGCCTTTTCTTGCTGTTTGCACTGCTCCATCGTATCTACTGTTCTTGTCCATGTGCTTCATGTCACTGGGCTGCACCAAACCCCTCTTCCATCTTTTCAGAACTCTTCGTCCATACCTCTGCACTGCTCCTCCGATTCTACTCATTACCCTCCTGCTGCTCCTCTCCTCCTCAGACTGCTAATCCCTCATATACTCTGTCCCTGCAGTGAACAACCATTTTCTTTTCCCCACTTCTTTGCAGTCCTCCCCATCCCATTTTGAACCGGTCATACTTTCCCTGTCTCTGTCTCTCGGTCTCTTTCCTACTTCCTGCTTGCTCATCTCTTCTCATCCCCACCCATATCTCCTACTCTGGTTCCTGCTTACTCTTTACTACCTATCCCCCTCCTGCGGTGTTCATCCTTTGCTGCATCTACCATGCCACCTTGCCTTCCCTCACTGTCCCCATTCATTTCCCTCTCCTAAATTAGTCATGTCCATCATTTCTGACCACTCTCACTTCCTAAACCTTCCTCCTCACTTTTCTTATCCAACTCACCATTTTCCCTGACCGCCTACATCCAGATCCTGCACATGGGTCCCTCAACCACATTACCAGTGCATACCTAGTACACAAATAACAATCCAGCCTTTCACGTCACGGTCCAATAAGCTACTGAAATTTATAATCCAGAAGTAAAATGCAGCTTTTACTTAGCCTATAACAACTTGGCATATTCTTATCCAAATGCGACAAAAAGAACAAAAGATTTATATTCATAGGTTTATTGGTAAGTATCAAATCCTCTACCTTGTGTTTGTGAGGTAAACAGCTTAACCATTATGAAAATAAACGAAGAGACCAATAAACCAGATAAAAATATCCGAAACCAAGAAAATACGAGTCCAGATAAATAATAAATAGGAAATCACTTTAATACTGTATAAGCCAACGCAAAATAAAATATCAGAATTAAATCCACAAGTTAATCAAGCGCTTTCATCTCTGTAATCAGAGACTTTATCAGGATAAGGACAATGGAAAAAAAGAGTAAATTTAAATAGCATGCCCACAATTATTAGCCAATCACAGCATAGTCATCACTAATACTATAAAATGACCCATGAAATATTTAAAACTACAACCATTCACATCAATAACATAGCAGCAATTCATATAGTAATTAAAACAGCCTTTCTATAAATGAACAGTTTAAAACATATCTAAAAAACATTAATAAATAATATTATAAATACAAATATAGAAATAAGTAAATAATCGCACTACAGATAAACCATTACTTCACTATACTATAATAAACCCTAAAAACACAACTAAAAACATCTTCAATACTAGAATCATATTATCTATCTAATGCCTTTAACTTCAAAAAGCAAGTGATTGAAAAGGATGGACCAGGCCAATAGTTTGCATTGGTCCGAAGTTGCCATAGGGCTTCCTGTCTTTCAAGGTATAGTGGCGATGGGCCACCCCTTGGATCAACTTGTAGGGTTTCAATCACAACAAACTTAAAAGAATGTGCTGGTAACTCATTGCAATGTTTGGCCAGGACATTAGTGTCCTTCTTTAGTTTAATGTCCCTTAGATGTTCGTAAATACGGGTTTTAACCACCTCTCTGTCTTCCCAATATAAAAACAAGGACATTTTATACAGAGAGCATAATAAAACTACTTTGTCCATATAACAGGAACATGTTTTATTAAGCCTAACCTTCACCCCATTTATATTAAAAGTTGATCCTTCCATTATGTGATCACAATAATTACAGAGGCCATATTTTTTCATATGGCCCTTCATAAGCCTATTACTGCTACTTTCAAAAATATTCTTAAGACACTGCCCTTTCCTGTAGACAATGATAGGTTTCTCCCCTACAGATTGTCTAAGCTCACTACAAGAAGATAAAATAGTCCAATTTTTAAATACAATGCCAGTCATTTGTTTACTTGCTAAATTATATGTTGTTATAAAAGCTGATCGAAATTTTTTTTCTGGACCATTTGTATTCCGTACCTCAAAAACTGTATCTGATATAGTATCCTCTTTATTTAATGGACCATTAATCCCACTTATCACCCTCACCTGTTCCGAACTATTACAGTCATAGGACAAAATAGCCTTAAAAAAAAGCCTCTTTACCTTTTATTAACCACTTCCAACATTAAATCATTCACCAAACCCAATGGATAGTCCCTTTTAAAAACAACATTTCCTTTAATAATTCACATTCAGTTAGGAATGCGTTAAAGCAGGAGACCATCCGGGCAGCCCTAACGAACTGCTTCTTCACTACTGCCCTCTTCTGCTTGTAGGGATGGGAACTATCAAAGTGTAAAAAACTATTGAAATAGGTTTCCTTTTAAAAGATCTCTGAGGTAAACTTTTTAGTGGGTATATTTTTCATAAGTCTAATGTCCAGACAGGAAATCTCCTCAAAACCTATTGTGTGAGTAAATCTTAAAAAGGGTGTTAAATTACTGATGCAAGCTAAAAATTCTAAAATTGTATTTTCAGGTTCATCCCAGAAGATAAAGATGTCATCCAAAAATCACACATACATCCTACAGTGGGAATAGAATTGTGAGTTAAACAAAAATCTCTTTTCCCACTGTAGCATAACCATATTAGAATATAGGCCCCCACAGGGGGATCCCATAGCTACCCCCACAGTCTGGATGAAGAATTCATTCTGAAAGAAAATACAATTGTTTCTCAATACCAAATCAAAAAGTTGTTCATATACATTAATACTAGGCTGAGGCACACCATTCTGTAATAGATACTCACATACCCATTCAACCCCAATGTCATGGGGAATCGAAGTATATAGATCTTTAACATCTATAGTCATAAAAACCCCAGTTTCAAGAAATTCCAACTCATTAACTCTTCATAAAAAGTCCGATGAGTCCCTGCACAGGTTTGGTTCATCTGATAGAAGTGGCTTCAATTTAATATCCAGGTACTTGGCTAAAGTGTACGTAATAGAACCCCGACCGTCCACAATTGGACACACTGAAAGATCTGTCCTAGGTCTCAAGCATGGAACAGTAACTCTAATTCAATTTCTATGCTAGCCAAGTCTCTTTTTCAGATCAAGAGAATTTTCGTCTATTGAGGAGGTCCGAGAGACTGAGTGACCGGTACAACTGGGATGTTCATGGACAAGGAGCACATCCCATGAACAGGGGCCAAGTAATCTATCGGAGGGGGGAGGTGAGGCCATCAGGGTTGGAATTAACTATTCAAAACTTTAACAAATGTTCTAGTCTTAAAAACTCTAAGGGGGACTTCAATGTGTTCAGTTTTTCTTCTTTACATATTAATGTCAATGATTGTGATCTATTAGCCAAAGGTTTGACATTTGTTCCTCTCAAAAATTGTGATATAGCTCACTCACGTGGATTTAAAACATTCTGTTAGAAAATTTAATTTAAATGTTTTATTTAAGTCTGTTGAACATGTGAGTAACCCCATGCATATCTCCAGTACCTATAATCCACCTGTACATCCATCTTTAATGACCTTTGAAAAACTATGTGAAATTGATTTTAGGAAAATACCTATGAATGTTTCTAGTTTCAATCTTAGTAAGGGTGAGTTGGATGGTTTGGCTAAATTTAAAATGAATAAGGATGTTAGAGTCATCAAAACTGATAAAGGTGGGAGTATCGTAATAATGGATGTGAGTGACTATGAAACACGAATGAGAAAAGTCTTGGATGGTGACTCATATAGAAAGATTTCCCTAAATTAATTGAACTGAATGGGACTTACAACAGAATTTGGAATGAACTTAATGATTTGTTCACTGAAGGTTCAATCGCTATTGACGAATTTAGCTTTCTATCCGTGTCTCACCCAAGGACTCCATGCATGTTTGGTTTACCAACAATGCATAAAAGAGTATTTGAGGCTAGGCCACATTCCCCTCATACTGGGCCCTATCCCTTTCAATTTTCTTCATTCTTCTATTCTTTATAGAAATCAAAAACCTTCACTTGGATAATACTTATTTTAAGGAATGTTTGAGACTGAAACTTGTCCCCAAGGAGTTGCGTATGTGGCGCTTACCCACGGGTCTTGTAGCTAACTCTATTCTACATAAAGAACTTATCTTGATGTTTGACAGACATGGCTCTGAGTACATGGAGCTAGTTGTCAAACATAATGAAATTTTGTTAACTAAATTAATGAAAGAGGTAACTGACCTGGATAGTAGAATTCTTGAGGATGTTGTACATGAAGAGAATTTGTTTGATTATAACAGTAGCTTTAAGAGTATTGAACATGAAATTATTTCTATAAATAGAAAAATGAAGAACACTGAAAGGGATAGGGCCCAGTATGAGGGGAATATGGCCTAGCCTCAACCTCCTAGGTCTCAAGCATGGAACAGTAACTGTAATTCAAATTCTATGCTAGCTAATACTAATAGCCAAGACTCTTTTTTTAGATCAAGAGAATTTTCCACCACTGAGGAGGTCCGATAGACTGAGGGACAGGTACAACCGAGATGTTCACGGACAAGGAGCACATCCCACAAACAGGGGCCAAGTAATCTATCGGGGGTAAGGGCATTGGGGTTGAAATTAACTGTTCAAGACTTTAACAAATGTTCTATTTTTAAAAACTCTAAGAGGGACGTCAATGTGTTAAATTTTTCTTCTTTACATATTGAGGTTAATGATTGTGATCTATTAGCCAAAGGTTTGAAATTTGTTCCTGTCAAAAATTGTGATAAAGCTCACTCACTTGTGGATTTAAGACATTTTGTTAGAAAATTGAATTTAAATGTTTTATTTAAATCTGTTGAACATGTGAGTAACCCCTTACATATCGCCAGTACCTATAATCCACCTGTACATCAGTCTTTAATGACCTTTATAAAGCTATACGAAATTGATTTTAGGAAAATACCTATGAATGTTTCTAGTTTCAATCTTAGTAAGGGCGAGTTGGATGGTTTGGCTAAATTTAAAATGAATAAGGATGTTAGTCATCAAACCCGATAAAGGTGGGGGTATCGTAATAATGGATGTGAGTAACTATGAAACACGACTGAGAAAAGTGTCTTGGATGGTGACTCATATAGAAAGATTTCCCTAAATTAATTGAATGGGACTTGCAACAGAATTCGGAATGAACTTAATGATTTGTTCATTGAAGGTTCAATCTCTATTGACGAATTTAACTTTCTGTGTCTCACCCAAGGACTCCATGCATTTTTGGTTTACCAAAAATGCATAAGAGTATTACAGACCCTTCAATGCGTCCAATTGTGGATGGTCGGGGTTCTATTACATACCCTTTAGCCAAGTACCCGGATATTAAATTGAAGCCACTTCTGCAGGATAAACCAAACCTGTGCAGGGACTCATGGGACTTTTTACAAAGAGTTAATGAGTTGGAATTTCTTGAAACTGGGGGTTTTATGACTATAGATGTTAAAGCTCTATATACTTCAATTCCCAATGACATTGAGGTGAATGGGTATGTGAGTATCTATTACAGAAGGGTGTGCCTCAGCCTAATATTAATGTATATGAAAACTTTTTGATTTGGTATTGAAAAACAATTGTATTTTCTTTCAGAATGAATTCTTCATCCAGACTGTAGGGGTAGCTATGGGATCCCCCCTGTGGGGCCTATATTCTAATATGGTTATGCTACAGTGGGAAAAGAGATTTTTGTTTAACGTACAATTTTATTCCCACTGAAGGATGTATGTGTGATTTTTGATGACATCTTTATCCTCTGGAATGGACCTGAAAATATAATTTTAGAATATTTAGCTTACATCAATAATTCAACATCCTTTTTAAGATTTGCTCACACAACAGGTTTTGAGGAGATTTCCTACCTGGACATTAGACTTATGAAAAATATACCCACTAAAAAGTTTACCTCAGAGATCTTTCAAAAGGAAACATATTCCAATAGTTTTTTACACTTTGATAGTTCTCATCCCTACAAGCAGAAGAGGGCAGTAGTGAAAGGGCAATTCATTAGGGCTGCCCGGATGGTCTCCTGTTTTAAACGCATTCCTAAGTGAATGTCAATTATTAAAGGAAATGTTTTTAAAAAAGGACTATCCATTGGGTTTGGTGAATGATTTAATGTTGGAAGTGGTTAATAAAAGGGAAAGAGGTTTTTTTAAGGCCATTTTGTCCTATAACTATAATAGTTCGGAACAGGTGAGGGTGATAAGTGGGATTGATGGTCCATTAAATAAAAGAGAATACTATATCAGATACAGTTTTTTGAGGTACGGAATACAAATGGTCCAGAAAAAAATCATTTTCGATCAGCTTTTATAACAATGTATAATTTAGCAAGTAAACAAATGACGGACATTTTATTTAAAAAGTGGACTATTTTATCTTCTTGTAGTGAGCTTAGACAATCTATAGGGGAGAAACCTATCACTGTCTACAGGAAAGGGCAAGAATATTTTTGAAAGTAGCAGTAACAGGCATATGAAGGGCCATATGAAAAAATGTGGCCTCTGTAATTATTGTGATCACATAATGGAACGATCAACTTTTAATATAAATGGGGTGAATATTAGGCTTAATAAAACATGTTCTTGTTATACGGACAAAGTAGTTTATTGTGCTCTCTGTATAAAATGCCCCTGTTTTTATATTGGGAAGACAGAGAGAAGGTTAAAAAACTGTATTTCCGAACATCTAATGGACATTAAAGAAAGACACTAATGCCCTGGCCAAACATTACAATGAGTTACCAGCACATCCTTTTAAATTTGTTGTGATTGAACCCCTACAAGTTGATCCGAGGGTTGGCCCATGGACACTATACCTTGAATGACAGGAAGCCCTATGGCAACTTCGGGCCAATGGAGACCAGTGGCCTGGTCTAAATGAATCATATTCGATCACTTGCTTTTTGAAGTTAAAGGCATTAGATAATATGATTCTAGTATTGAAGATTTGTTTTTGTGTGTGTTTTTAGGGTTTATTATAGGATAGTGATAGTAACGGTTTATCTGTAGTGTAATTATTTATTTACTTATTTATATATTTGTATTTATAATATCACTTATTAAATGTTTTTTAAATATGTCTTAAAGTGTTCTTTTATAGAAAGGCTGTTTTAATTACTGTATGAATTGCTGCTATATTACTGATGAGAATGGTTGCAGTTTTAAATATTTCATGGGTCATTTTATAGCATTAGTGACGACTATGCTGTGATTGGCTAATGATTGTGGGCATGCTATTTAAATTTACTCTTTTTTCCATTGTCCTTATCCTGATAAAGTCTCTGATTACAAATACCAAAGCACTTGATGAACTTGTGGATTTAATTCTGATTTTTTATGTTGTCTTATACAGTATTAAAAGTGAATTCCTATTTATTATTTATCTAGACTCATATTTTCTTGGTTTCGGATATTTTTATCTAGCTTAACCATTATGCCAACCCCCAACTCTGTGTGCATCCAAACATCCTCTTGGGGAAGATTCTTTAGCAATGAACTTGCACCTGGTTAGTCACCTAGCAGTGGTTTAACAGTAAACTCCACTGAAAATAACAGTCATTTATGAATAACAGCATAACTACTGTAGGATTTA
The DNA here is from genome assembly GCF_019279795.1 of Protopterus annectens. Taxonomy (NCBI): domain Eukaryota; kingdom Metazoa; phylum Chordata; order Ceratodontiformes; family Protopteridae; genus Protopterus; species Protopterus annectens. Next base: position 804,915,544 of record NC_056750.1, on the reverse strand, counting down.
GCAGACATGAGCAAAGCAGGAATGTCAGGTAGCCAGAGTTTAACTAGGTGTAACACATGAGTACATCATCAGCCACTGAATTACACAACATGACAGACACAGGGAGAGATGGCCGGGGGAGTTAGTGAGCAATGGATCTGTCTTCAAAACTACCTACCAAGTGATCGTTCTCTTCAAATTTTAAAAGACAAGGCACAATGCCCTCCTCTACAATTTCAAAAGTAAGCAATTCATGCTCAAACTAAAAAATAATGCAAGACAAATATGGTTATGTTTTGTTCTCTTAACCTACAAACTAAAAGTAGTTAAAAAAACTTGGCAAACAGTACTACTACTACTATCGACTCAAAACATGGCGAAATATACTCAGTCAACGATGCGTCTATATTGTCTCACAAAAAGATTAACCTGGGTGTCTAAACTCTAAGAACAAGCCAAGCTGCCTTTCCTTCACATATTCAGATGATTACTCAACAGTCTACCACTACATACACATACAAGTAAAAGAATAATAAAAGGTGCCGTTTTCTGTTGTAATCTATCTTTTTAAAGATTAAGGAATTTAAATTGAATTTGAAAAAAAAATTAAAAACAATATGAAATGAAGATATAATATATTTACAAGCTATAGGTTTTCCTCTTATTTCATAGTGGGCGAATCTGTCTTCAGAATGAAAACAAATCATCTGCTATAGACAGATGCAATAGCCAAAATCAATGTTATCTGTAACCTCTCCAATTGTGGAACGTTTCTATAAAACACTGAACCGGTACAAAATCAGCAATGCTGTGTGCACACCTTTAAAGGCTCACTCCGATACAAAGCTTTCAATCCACCAAGTCATATGACATTAGGTCATGTCTGCTAAGCAGCAACCCACTCATTCTCCAAGACGCTATTCAAGAGAACCTGGCAGAAGTTCAAATGCAGACAAAAAAATATGCAGTATCTAGGTCAGACAAGACTACTGACCACCGTGCTTCCTGTGGGCAGGTGCCAGAGTTATATGCCATTCCCATACTACCCACCATTCCCATACTACCCACCATTCCCATACTACCCACCATTCCCATACTACCCATCTCCCAAACAAAGATCTTCAGGAGAAATCAGTTTTCAATGCTCTGCAGATTAGCACATAGGATTACGGATATAAACCATTCACAGTCTTCACCCTGTAGTCCTGGATATGATTCACTCACTCTCTGCCTACAAACTGTGTAGCTCTGACATAGTTATTTAAACAGACAGTGCTCTTAGGTCACTGTGAAAAACAGCACTTGTATCAATATTGTGGGCTTGCTTGGTTAACAAATGAATAAAAACAAAGTTTGTAATGAGAGAATGTCTATTTACGGCCTCCAGTAGTACTAATAATCATGTGAAGCCATTTAACTGAACAAACTTTAGGCTTAGTGCAAAAAACTTCTAAGGCAATCCATGCCAAGCACAGACTAGTGCAGAAATAATATAAAGACAGAAGACCATGCTGGGAAATGTTGAGACCACACAATCAGAATGAGTTTTACATACACTTACCACAACCCCACAGAATGATGGGACAATGAAAGCAACCCTCAGCTCTCACTCGACAATTTATACAGCAATCTTAAAAATGGACACAAAAATGCAGCCCTGAGGACAGGCCAAGGGATAAATATGCAGATTCAATTCCATGCATATTTGTTCTATATACCACCACAGTCCCTGCAGTAACCCACAGATAACCTGGTGAACCTAACGCTACAACACTTCCACTATCAAACCCAAGCAAGAGGGGACACCAGAATAAGGAAGATCCTAATGAATTTCAAACTATATACAATTAAAGACCCCTCCGTCCCATGGGGGTATGCAGACACAGTAGCACACTGCTAACAACTATATACAATTAAAGACCCCTCCGCCCCATGTGGGTATGCAGACACAGTACCACAGTGTTAACCAGTATATACAATTAATGATCCTTCCACCCCATGAGGGTATGCAGACACAGTAGCGCAGTGCTAAGCAACATGATCTGGGTTTCTTTCTTCTTTGTTAGAAATAATGTGGTTAAAGTGGCTTCTTGCGCATCTAACACACACGTTCTTTTTCTTCCGCTGTTCCCGTTAGGGGTCACCACAGCGGATCATCTGTTTCCATTTCTTCCTGAGCTCTGCATCTTGCTCTGTCACACCAACCACCTGCATGTCGTCTCTCACCACATCCATAAAACTTATCTTACGCCTTCCTCTTTTTTTTTTTACCTGGCAGCTTCATCCTTAGCATCCTTTTCCCAATATACCCAGCATCCCTCCTCAGCACATGTCCAAACCAACGAACTCTCGCCTCTCTGGCTCTCACCTCCAAACTGTCCAACCTGGGCTGACCCTCTAATATACTTATTCCTAATCCTGTCTACCCTTGTCACACCCAGTGCAAACCTTAACATCTTTAACTCTGCCACATCCAGCTCTGACTCTTGCCTTTTTCTCAGTGCCACTGTCTCCAACCTATATAACACAGCTAATCTCACTACCCTCTTGTAGACCTTCCCTTTCACTCTTACTGGTACTCGTCTGTCACAAATCACTCCTGACATTCTTCTCCACCCACTCCACCCTGCCTGTATTCTCTTCTTCACCTCTCTTCCACACTCACCATTACTCTGAATTGTTGATCCCAAGTATTTAAACTCATCCACCTTCGCCAGCACTACTCCCTGCATCGTCACCATTCCTCTATTCTCCCTCTCATTCACACACATATATTCTGTCTTAGTCCCGTTAACCTTCATTCCTCTCCTCTTTAGAGCATATCTCCACTTCTCCAGGGTCTCCTCAACCTGTTCTGTACTCTCACTACATATCACAATGTCATCTGCAAACATCACAGTCCATGGGGACTCCTGTCTGATCTCGTCTGTCAACCTGTCCATCACCACTACAAATAAGAAAGGGCTCAGAGCTGATCCTTGATGCAATCCCACCTCCACCTTAAACGCATCTGTCACTCCCACTGCAGATCTCACTGCTGTCACACTAACTTTGTACATATTCTGTACCACTCTTACATATTTCTCTGCCACTCCCGACTTCCTCATACAATACCACAACTCCTCTCTAGGCACCCTGTCATATGCTAACATGTATTTGGGATGTATGTCACATTCTGTGCAATGATGGAAAAGGAAATACTACATTATGGCAATTATCACTTCACATAAGTGCCACATTTTCTGCATAACTTTTCACAGCATGTGGAAAACAAAGGCAAAATAACTGACCATTATTACATGGGGTTAAGAACAGCATGTGAAAAAAGGCACAATAACTGACCATTATTACATGGGGTTAAGAACAGCATGTGAAAAAAGGCAAAATAACTGACCATTATTACATGGGGTTAAGAACAGCATGTGAAAAAGGCAAAATAACTGACTATTATTACATGGGGTTAAGAACAGCATGTGAAAAAAAGCACAATAACTGACCATTATTACATGGGGTTAAGAACAGCATGTGAAAAAGGCACAATAACTGACCATTATTACATGGGGTTAAGAACAGCATGTGAAAAAGGCACAATAACTGACCATTATTACATGGGGTTAAGAACAGCATGTGAAAAAAGCACAATAACTGACCATTATTACATGGGGTTAAGAACAGCATGTGAAAAAAGGCACAATAACTGACCATTATTACATGGGGTTAAGAACAGCATGTGAAAAAAGGCACAACAACTGACCATTATTACATGGGGTTAAGAACAGCATGTGAAAAAAGGCACAATAACTGACCATTATTACATGGGGTTAAGAACAGCATGTGAAAAAGGCACAATAACTTTTCATTATCATACGAATGCAGCACAGTGTTGAAGCGGACAGAGTTGTCGTCTCTCAGCAATAGGGCCAACAGAACCCCTAACATATAGTCACACAACAGTGAAAAAATATGACACAGGTCTGCAGGACATGTACTCGTTCTAGTGGGTCCAACGCAATATTTATTTGACAAAGGACAGAATAATAATTTGTACTACGGCAAAATGTGACTGTGTGACAATTAAAAAAAAAAAAAAAACAGAACTAAATGGCATAGGTTCACTGGGTAACATGTAGCATGCCTACAGCAGTCATAATACAGTGAAACCTTTACTAACTGGTGGGTGGTTGCATTCACGCAACAGTGGCAAAAATAAAGTATGACATATACTGATCTTGCTACTGTGTGTGCATTATATCAGCTAACACCAAAAGTTTTGCTCTTAATCAAGAATGGCAAAATTATCAATTATCTAGTCACAACCCAAACCTGCACAGGAAAAAAATAGGTGCTACTTACTATTTTCCACAACAACAGAATTTAGATCAAAATTAACTTTTAAAATATGAAACATCACACTTTTTAGAATTGCTGTGAAATACCTGCACAAATTAACTGCAAAAAAGAATTTAAACATCTGAAGAAATATTGCCACCCCCATTTTTGCATTCCATTACAAAATGTACTAATACCCAGCAAAAATGCTAACAATTCATTTGCCATACCAGATCTCGAACTTGTCTCTCAGCCTAGCATTCATCCAGCAGTAGTGACAAAGCTCTCAAAAATAATGTTCCTACTAGAACTATTAAAAGGTATTGTTTTAGATAAGGAACATTGCACCTATTGTTAAAAGCAATCGTTTAGACAGTTATAGACATACAATGACCTGACAAAAAGCCTTGTTGATAGGATACTCAGAATAAAATGCACTCAGTAGAATATAAAGGGTATGCCTGGCTACATCCTTGTTTGAGAAGTACTAGTAGGGCATTCTACCATATTGGGGTACAGCCCTGCAGATGCCTCATATCCACATTTCACTTCTTACCCCTCCAAAACGCCGGCAGCTACAGTCCGTGGTCTCTGTGGAAACGTGTAACCTCCTCGTAACAAATCAAACCGCATTCAGCCTAACTTGTAAATCACGCCTATTTCACATCCGTTTTACCGCACATATTCAGGAGGAGGTATGCAACCATTGGCACACATGGACAGTACATAGGGTGTTCCGGAAGTTCACGCGTGCAAATTAGCACCGCCTATGTGCCACATGGCATCCTAAGGACAGCTAGATCTTTGTCAATGTCACTATCAAAGGTGATGCAGGTCTATTACATAAAAAATAGGCAATGCTTTAGGTTTGAGCGCCGTTTACTGGAACGTAATATAATCAACACCATTGACAATAAAATGAAGCTTCTTCAATGAATAAAAGCAGATAGAGGTTTTTCTTCATGCGACTATTACCAGTTAGAGGTCGCCACAGCGGATCCCTTACTCGCTCGTGATTGGCGGTGGAGTTTTACGGTGTCGAGTTGTCAGCACCCGGACGAAACCCACGCGACCACAGGGAGAACGTGCAGACTCCGCACAGAAGGCACCCCAGCTGACCGGGGAGCCTCTTGCAGTGAGGCGCGATTACCCTAACCGCTGCACCACAGCGGTCCCCCGATAAAGCAGCTAGAATGATTTCTCTAAACGTTTTTAGATACCTTTTTACAGTCTTGGTGCTTATGAGGAGCATTGCAGCGATATTCACCTTGAAGTCGCAGGCCCATATTTCTTACGTTTTATTGACTCTTTTAATTTTGGGCTATGATTTTATGCTTGGTTCACTGACATTTTATTGCAATGAACTTTATTGAAAAATTTAAAGTTATCAAAACTCAAATTAAATGATACCTAAGTAACTCTTTGCTCAACCCTAGGTTAACATGTTAATTATAAGCACCACATACTAGTGCTTAATTTATTACTAAATATTTCACTGCATCTTAATGTTACTATATATAATTTTTTGCTTCCTAACATTTACTTTTATTTCAAAATGCAAGCTTCTTGTATATAATTACACTTTCTTGAAAGTTTATCCAAGTACTAAAAAACTGCTGTACCCTTCCTCTCATTTAGCATTACCTGTCTGCAGTACTTTCTATTTTTCTACCTCTACTTGATTTTTGGCATCAAATCAAAGTACTTACTCACAAATATTTACTACTGTATTTCAATTTCAATTATGTTTACCCAGTGTATGTCAATGAAAGTTCAGTTTTTATTGTATAATATAGCAATAACCCACGCCTGGGTGTGGGTAATGTGGGATTTACCCACGGTTGGTGTGGTTTCGCCCTCGGGACCAAACAAAGACAACCGTGGGTAAATCCCGCATTACCAACACCCAGAAGTGGGTTATTGCTATTATACTATGACATTATTTAAGAAAAGAAATAATTACTTTTCTTAAATAATGGCATTGTATAATGCCTCTTTGCTGCCCTTCCGCAGCTGTCTGGTATCCGCAGCAGTTCTGATGTACTGCGCATGCCTACGCAGTACATCAGAGCTGTGGCCAAAGCGGAGAAAGCAAGATCTCCGTTGCTTTTTACTGTTTCGCTATGTTAAATGGGTTTAACATAGCGAGACAGCTTTAAAATAAACAACGGAGATGTCCATTGCTTATTTTAAAGCTGTCTCACTATGTTAAACCCATTTAACATAGCGAAACAGTAAAAAGCAACGGAGATCTTGCTTTCTCCGTTTTTTTAAACCTGTCTCGCTATGTTAAATGGGTTTAACATAGCGAGACAGCTTTAAAATAAGCAACGGAGATTTCCGTTGCTTTTTTTAAACCTGTGTCGCTATGTTAAACTCTTTTAACATAGCGAGACAGTGTTTTAAAAGAGACTTATACTAATGGAAAAAGTCCGAGCGACCGGACCTTTTTCCATTAGTATAAGTCGATTTACAATGTGCACGCTGGCCAATCAGCGTGCACGTTTTGGAATATTAATGGGGGGTCATGGTATAATAGTCATCATTTATCACTATTCCTGTTATTACTTTTTATGGTATTCATATTCTCCTGCTAACATTTTGTTTTTTCTTTTCTCTTCTAGTCAGTGTGAGCTCTCCCACTTATTTTGACCACCCGGCATCATTTTACAATTTAAAAGCCTGCTATGTTTTCCATTCTTCCATAATCTATTAGTATTCAACTTGAGGCATTTAAAACAGTGTTTTTTTACAGCTTGCTAGTCTGTGTAAATTGAACTTTGTTACTTTACATTTGTGGAGGACAAGAAATATTCTTTGTCCACTGCATAGTGTGTGCGCTGATGTCAGACGCTCCTGTTCTTCTTCCCTCCCTCCCAAAGTCAGTTACACTGAAGTTTCTGTTTAGAACGTGTTTATTCTGTAAATATCACTACTCCTGTATTTTTACTTTCTAATACAACTCTTTTTGACAAATATTTGTGCACTAACCTGTGAATTCCAGACGGCAGTGCATTTTGTTGACTGGCTTTTTGCACAGCCTTGTCGTTTCTTTCTCATTTTCAACTCCAATTTTAAGTCATTTAATGACCTTTTATTCCTACTTCTTGAATATATCTGCCTTCTACTTTCTGGTGACATACACCCTAATCCTGGACACGTGCTCAACCAATGTTCTGACTCACACTTATCCTCTCTCCTAATAAATCTCTCCTTTTTGCTACAATTAATGCCCAAAGCCTATGTAACAAACTACTTAACTGTCATGCTTGGCTCTCTCATAACCACCCTGACGTTTTATCTATTTCTGTCTGAAACTTGGCTCAAACCTCACATAAAAAACTCTGAAATCATTCCCCCTAACTATCGAATCATACAAAATGACAGAACTCACAAGAAATGTGGTGGTGTAGCCTTACTTTTCTCCTCATCTTTAACAGTGATCGCCTGTACCAACCCTATACCCCAATTCACAACAGTTGAATTAATCCTGGCCCCCCCTAAAAATTAACAACCATAAAACAATTTGCATAGCTGCCCCGTATATTCCACCTGGTAATAACATTCCCTATTCTTGAAGATATCCTGTCTTGGTTTTCATCTAACATAAGTAATGAAACTATACTTTTAGGTGATGTCAACATTGACTGGACTTATATTATCTCCCTCATGACAAAGCTGTTACTTACTTCAGTAATTCTTTTACTAACATACTAAATAGCTTTGCTCCTCCTAGAACTAATAGGGTTAAAAGCAAAATTGCCCCCCCCGGCTCTCCAAATAAAATATAACCCTTATGCATCTCTAAGGTAAATCATGGAAATACAAAACATCTAACATCCTTTCTGAATACAAATAACTGCATAATAAAGTGAAAAAACAAAAGAGTTACTGATCGCAAATCCTACTACTGCAAACTTCAAAACTGTCACAAATCTAATCCCAAAAAGTTTTGGAGCAGTATCTCTGCCCTTCTCACCCCTGGCAGAAATGACAACCCTTGCCCAGATCATAACTCTCCTAATCATGTTATTGCTGCTCAATTTAACTCCTTTTTCTTAGATGCTATAGCCAAGCTCACCACATCTTTCCATAACAATGTATTATTTATTTGTTTAACATTTGTTTACTGGGAAAGTCCAACTTGGAAGAAAGCTAATTTTCAGTGGAGGCCCAGAGAGAAGCACTCCAGACGCATGTCTTTGTGAAGTGGGAGGAAACCCACACGAACACAGGGTGGACATGCAGACTTCGCACAGAAGACACCCCAGCCAAAAATCGAACCAGAGAACCTCTTGCCATGAGGCGACAACGCTACCGCTGCACCACTGCACCGTCCTAACCTCTCTTCCCTTATCTTTAAACCCATTCCTGTCAATACCATAAAAAACTACTACAAAAACTTAAACCATGCTCTAATGCCCCAAATAACCTTCCATCCAAATTCCTCAAGTTAGCTGCTGATGGCATAGCTCTTCCCATCTGTATCCTAATTACTCATTCTATTCAAGAATTATATGTACCTCTCCTCTGGAAAAAAGCCTTTATTATTCCCTTACACAAAGGGGGCCACAATACTGATATCTCCAATTTTCGCCCTATAGCCCTTCTCTTCCCCTATATCTAAGATTCTTGGAAAATGCATTCACTTACAACTTCTAACTTATCTTCTACACAATCATCTATTAACCCCTGCTCAACATGGATTTAGACCTGGACATAGCACTACCACTGCCCTTCTTTCCTTTCCTGATGTCATTAACCATGCTCGTGACTAAGGTAATATAGTATCTACCCTTTTCCTAGACTTATCCAAAGCTTTCAATACCATCTCCCATCATTTACTTCTTTCTCAGCTCTCTCTTCTCAACCTGTCTCCCTCTTCTATCACTTGGTTTTCCAGTTACCTCTCAAACAGATGTCAAGACATCAAGTGGAAAAGTTGCATCTCTTCTTCCCTTCTTACTCTGACAGGAGTACCCCAAGGATCTATTCTGGGTCCTTTATTGTTTAATATTTTTATTAATAATTTATAGCATTGTCTACTGAATGCTAAACTTGTCCAATATGCAGATGACTCTACCATCATCTCTTCTTCCAAATCCGTCACTAATCTCATGCAAGTAACTCAAAATGCCTTTACTAGTACTGAGTCTTTGTTGTTGAACAGCCACTTATCTCTCAAGCCATCTAAAACCAAAATCATGATATTCACTCCATCAAGAAACACTAAAATTGACAAGAACTCCTTTTTGATAGTCGACCAAAACAAGACCCCCATCAAAACAGTTCCCTGTACTAAGCTACTTGGTGTCATCATTGATGAACACTTAAAGTTCGACATTCATCTACAAACTAACATTAAGAAAACCCATCAATAGCTTGGAATGTTGTATTGGCACAATTGTTTCACCCCTTCAACTAAATATGCCCTTGCTGTTACTTATCTCCAGCCCTCTCTTATGTATGGAGCCCCTCTCCATACTAACCTTCAATCCTCTCTAAAGGCAAAACTTGCATCTTGCTACAATAAAATCCCTAAGTTTGCTACTGGTTCCAAGTCCTCATCTCACCACTGTGATTCTCTACACTCCTTAAATTGGCTGCAACTTCCTAACTATCTCTTTTATATTAAACCTTGCATTGTACATAAACTCTTCTTTAATCCCTCTAACTGTCCCTCCCTCTCTTCTATCCTCACCCTTCATCTTAATGAAAATTCACTCAGATCTAAAAAAAACAAAACCTCCTTGAAGTGTATAAACCCAGACGTAGTCCGTCCTTTTATTCTCATTTTCCCTGACAAATGGAGCTCTCTTCCACCACACATCCGAACTATTCAGAATCACTCTAGTTTTAAGACTGCTTCATTCCTACCTCTCATATAACTTGGAATGTTCCTGCTCTCATCCTAACTTTTATCTATTATTTCCTGCTTTCTATCAGGCTTTCTTTTATAAATTCCACCTAACACATTCAAGCTTTTTGACCTTCCCTATTTATATTTCATTTAAAGTAGTTCTATACCTTGACCTTCAGAAGGCCAGTTTATTCCATGTAATCCTAGAATGCTTTGTTATGGCATATGCCACATATTGCTTTGTTATTATTATTTCTTTGTCAATCTATTTCTTTTTCATCTTGCAATATTTGTATTGCTATTCACTATTGTAATATTGTATGTGGAGCTTTTCTCCCCGGGCCTCCATTGAAAAAGGGTTATTTTTGGTCCAATGGACTTTTCCGGTCAACAAACTGCAAATAATGTTGTAAATAGAAGTTCTCCTTTAAGGAAAACCAATACTTTATGTTATCTACAGAATGGTCACACAGGAATTAATAAGCCAATTATTCTATCAATGTAGTGTAAAAAAAGGACATATCTATGGCATAGATGACTAAAACCCTGAGTGAGTTAGATTAGCAGCTTGGATGCATGTAGGAACTAGCTGAGGAGAATAGGAGTGAGTAGCCACAGCCAGCTTGCCTATTCTGGAGGGAGGGAGGTATTCTAGCTCGCTACAAGGGTAGCATCTAGCAGGACCTCCACGTGTTATACACAGTGGTGTCCAAGCATACTAAGCCCGTACTGTCTGACTGCATGCATCACACACATAAACCAAGGGGAAATCACTGTGCTGAGGCACACTTCCACTCAAAAGGCAGCAATAGCAGAGATCCCTAAGTGCTAAGGGAGGAAGTGGTTACTCCCAGGGTTAGAGGGTAGGCCACCTCGCAGGGCCAGCAAGCTGGCCCACTCCATACCACCCAACTCTTGCTGGGGAATGGAGGGCCAGCTGGGATTCCCAGGCAAGACTGAATGGGTCTAATGGCTCTTGCCTACCCTGGGAATCCCTGCCTCCTATCACCTCAGAACAAGTGGACTCACTGGGTGCATGTAGAGGGGTCAATGGGGAAGGTCCAATGCGGAGCAAGGAAAGGTGATGTATAAAAAGGGCTATGGCCCTGTTAGTCAAAGAAGATTTTGTGCTTTGAAAGGTTATTCTAGGGACTATGCTGTAGTGAAGGAGAAGACATTCCAGAATAACCTGAAGAAGTGTGGCATCCAGAAGAGGAAAGCATCTAGCAGTGTGCTAGAACTTGAAAGTGAGACTTACTTTTTGGCAGTTAACAATATTTCTATAACTCAAAAAGCCCTCTGATACAATGGAGCACTCTATGCTACTTCAGATAATTAACTGATAGTGGGTTTTCTAGTAATATTTTGCAGTTGTTCCAAAGATATCTGTCATATTACTTGACCCATATAGACACAAAAGCTGTTTCTCAGAGTTTGGAATTTGGAACACTCCTTCCCCTGGGCTTCATGAACAATCTCACCTAGAATATCCCACAGATTAACAGCATCCTTTATGCTGATAACAGAGCGCACAAAAAACAATATTAATATCCACCACTGTTGTCAATATTTGGCAACATTACTTCAAGTTTGTATGGAACTGGCTTTAAGAAGCAAATTAATGGTCAACATAAGAAAAAAAAACAATCATACTATTTGTTTCTCCCCAGCAACTCAGTAGCACACATCCTATTCCTATCCAAGACCCCTCAAGAAAAAACACCTTCCATGGACCAAGAAACAAAAATACTTGGACATCAGTTTTGATCCTCATCTCTCTTTACACTTCCACACCGACTCCCACGGTCATAGGGTTCTAATCCAACTAAAGTTATCTTACAAATATTCAAACTTATTATAAAATCTAGATTTTTTTTTCCTTCTAAAGTACTGCTCTGATTTGAATGCAGACTCCCTATTATTTTCTTGGGCTCTGCTCCGAATGCCTTTTTAAATCAATCTACAGAAAACAAAAATTTTGCTAATGTCAGAGCGTATCACTGTATTACACTGCAACAACAAAAGGGCTCCCTGTATTATCCAGGGCATCTCTTCTTATCAACACTTCCACATTTAATATAATCCATGAAAGATACTGACCTTCTCTCTTTCACAAACTCAGCATTAGAAAACAAAACTGCTCCCACCAGAAAACGACATCTATCTAGGCTACCATGTTCTGCAGCCAGCTGGGAACATTTCTTTTCAAACTAGCACCAATTTTTTGGAAGAGCATCACCAAACAGATTCAGAGAAGTGAATAGGTTCAGTTGTTCAGAAATAAAGTAAGTTATACCTTATGGAAAAAGGTAAATGTAAGTGTTTCGGAGATGCAGGCTACCCCCCCAACCCATCTAACAATTCTGACAAGTTGCTTAACATGCAACTATAATCTTTGTTACTCTTTTCAGATGTGACTTTATCTCCAGGTTGTAAAAAACATTTCTTCTTTTTCCATTTGCATATTGTAAACGCTACTAAATTTATCACATTGCACTTGTAAATAGAGTCTACTTTTGATGTGATATCAAAATCTGTTTTGTTGCAAATAGATCCTACCTCTTGACCTGATTTCTCATTTTTTATGCTTATGTTATTTGTTTTCACTGTAACAATGCTTCTATATTGATGTTTTTTTTTTTATTTTGATATAAAGTACAGTTTTGTACCTACCATAAATGTAGATGTTCGAGGATTCCATTGCTGCAGTCCTGACTATTGGGTATAGCCCGCGTCCAGTCGGCCCGAATACCAGAGTATAAGGCTGACGTCGGTCAGGGCGCATTAGACTGACGTCAGTACGTCAGGGTACTAATGCGCATGACCGACGTCATATCCTCAGTCTTTTCTTGCCCCAGATGTCAGAAGACCCTAAAAAGACAAGTCCCATAAAACCTGCACCAAAAACATGTACAATATATACAACAATATATACAAAAATATAAGCATGTAAACTCACCTACACAACCACCCCTAAATACAGAGGGAAGGAGGGAGGGTAAATTGGACTGCAGCAATGGAATCCTCGAACATCTACATTTATGGTAGGTACAAAACTGTACTATGTTCTTCGTCTTCCATTGCTGCAGTCCTGACTATTGGGTAGAATCCCAAAGCAGAGGTAAGGGAGGCTGGCAAATTATAAAGAAGTAGGAGCTGACAACATGCCTTGCAAAACAGCTGTGGCAAAACCAGCCCTAGACTTAGAGTAGATAGGAAGGTGATAATGCTTAGAGAAAGTATGCACTGAACTCCAAGTAGCTGCTTCCAAAATATCCTTAGTTGCCACCCCTTAGAAATGCTGTTGAAGTGGCAGTAGCCCTAGTGGAATGAGGCCTAATCCCAGCTGGAATCTCCTTGCCATGATGGGAATAACAAAATGTAATGCAAAAGCCAATCCACCTAGAAATAGTTTGTTTTGACACAGGCTTGCCCTGTGAACTCAAAGCAAAAGAAACAAACAACTGCTGAGACTGCCTAAAATCCTTAGTCCTGCTTAAATAATAACGCAATTGCCTGTGTACATCTAAAGTGTGCAAAATCTTTTCCCCTTTATTTTGAGGATCTGCAAAAAACGTAGGCAAATGAATAGTTTGGTTTAAAGCCACACTAGAAACCACCTTAGGCATAAAAGAAGGATTAGTACGTAATGATACCCTATCCTTATGGAAAATCAAAAGGGCTCTACTGCCATAAGGGCCTGCAACTCAGACACCCTTCTTGCAGAAGTAATAGCCAACAGAAAAGCAGTCTTCCATGACAAGTATTTCAATTCAGCCGTAGCTGCAGGCTCAAAAGGTTGTAGAGTAAGTTTTTCCAACACAAAATTGAGATCCCAAGCAGGAGTAGGAGCTCTACGTGGGGTCTTATATTCTTTGCCCTCTAAGAAACTGCTTGAACAAAGGATGCGAAAACAAAGGTGGATCACAATCATAGTGAGCTGAAATTGCTGCAGCATGAATCTTAATGGAAGAGAAGGACAAACCTTTGTCCAATAATTCAGTAAGATATTGAAGAGCCACACTCAAATTAGGCTCAGAAATCTCCAAATTCTTTGCTGTACTCCAAAATGAAAATCTCTTCCATTTTTCTGCATACACCCTCCTTGTACTAGGTCTTCTCGCTTCCATAATCACATTTAAAACTTGTTGAGGAAGTTGAGACCTGCTGTGTTTCAACACAGAATATGCCAGGCTGTTAGATGAAGAGAGTGAAGCTTGACATTGAGCAGATGACCGTCCTTCTGAGATAACAGATGAGGAATCAGAGGTAAAGGCCATGGAGGCTTCTTTACCAGACTCCGTAGTAGCGGGTACCAGTGTTGCCGAGGCCAATCTGGAGCTATCAAAATCATCCTTGGCCTGTCTTGTCTGACCTTTAACAGTACCTTTGGAAGAAGAGGCAGAGGTGGAAAGGCATACACATGAAGGTTTTTCCAACTGAAAGACAGAGCATCCACTTTCCAAGCTGTGTGATGAAACCCCTTTGTGCAATACTTTGGCAGCTGGTGGTTTAGTGGAGAAGCGAACAGATCTATGTCTGGAGTTCCCCATGACACTGTCAGTTTCTGAAATACATGAAGATCCAGTTTCCACTCGTGGGGATCCATGATTTGTCTGCTTAACACATCTGCTAAGGAGTTCTGTGCTCCTGGCAGAAACCTTGCCTGAAGAGTTAGTTGCAGGCTTAGCGCAGTCTCCCATAAAATCATTGCTTGCCTGCATAGCGGATAAGAATGTGTTCCCCCTTGCTTGTTGATGTACCACATGACAGTTGTGTTGTCTGTTAGAATCAACACCTGCCCTGGAAGAAGTAACTCCTTGAAGGCCATTAATGCAAACTGGACTGCTAACATCTCTTTCATGTTGATATGTAGATGCTGTAGTCTGGCAGGCCACTTGTCTTGTATCCACTTTCCATTTAGATGAGCTCCCCAAGCAATGTCCGAGGCATCTGTCGTTAAGATCTGACTTGCCTCTGGCCGGGTCACAGAGAGTCCCTTGTTTAGGTGACATTCCTGAGCCCACCACAAGAATTCTTTTGAAGGCAAGGTATTATTTGAATGACAGTGTCCAAATCCTGGCAGTGCTGTGTCCATACATTTTGAGATACCATTGTAGCTTCCTCATATGCAGTTTGGCATTGGGAAGCACCAGAATACAAGATGCCATGAACCCTAATGCTTGAAGGACTGTCCTTGCAGTCAGCACGGACTGATGAGATAGTTGATGGAAGTAAAGTGACAGACTCTTTTGTTTGTCCGGGGTTAAAAAGGCCATCTGGGCTGCTGTATTCAGTCTCACACCCAGAAAGCACATGTCTTGAGAGGGTACTAGACTGGACTTTATTTCGTTCACAGAATACCCTAGGCATCTTAGCACTGCGATAACATATTCCAGATGCTGTAGAAGATCTTCCTTTTCTTGAGCCAGAATCAGGCAGTCGTCCAAGTAAGGATAGATTTGAATTCCTTGAAGCCTGAAGTAAGCTATCACTGGAGCCAGAACCTTTGTGAACACTCTGCGCGCAGTAGATAAGCCAAAGGGCAATGCAGAGAACTGATAATGAGAATTTCCAGCTCGAAACCGCAGATACTTCCTGCAATTTAGCCTTATAGGCACATGAAGGTAAGCTTCTTTGAGATCTAAAGTTACCATCCAGTGATCTTTGCCCAGCAGGGGTAAAAGCTGTTGTAACGTCAACATCTTGAACTTGGGAATGTCCAGATAAGTGTTGAGGATAGATAAATCCAAAATTGGTCTCCACGTGTTTCCCTTCTTTGGTACAAGGAACAGGCGAGAATAAAATCCTAGGCCCCTCTCTGATACAGGGACTGGCTGAATGGCCCCTATGTGAAGTAACTGAGAAACTTGCTTGTGAGCCTCTTTTCTTTGTGGAGGAGGAACGTCTGGCATGCCTTTGAAAGGGGGCATTGTATGGAAATAAAATCTGTAACCGTGGTGAATGATATCCAACACCCATTTGTCTTGAGTAATTAAATCCCAATTTTCTTTGAAAAGAGACAGTCTTCCTCCCAAAGGAGCTGCCAAACTTGAATCTGCTGGCAGCTGAAAAGACAGGTCATTGGGTCTGTTTACGAAAGGACTGACCCCTGCCCTCACCAGAAGTCTGAGCAGGTGAACTCCTGTTCTAGGCCTAAAAGAACCTTGAGCCCTGCCCCTACCACGTCTAGACCTACCCCTAGACTGGGAATCATAAGCAGGATATGTCCACCCCTTAGCAGGCCAATTTCTACTAAACTTAGGTGGCTGCACCTGCAAAAAATCTTTAACAGTTTGCATAGACTTAGCTTTGTCCTCCATTTTCTTTAAAACTGCTTCCACAGGCGGTCCAAACAACACATCAGACTGTAAAGGAGCATCCAAAATCCTTGTCTTAACATGCTCAGCTAAATTCTGATCCTTCAACCAGGCATGCCTGCGAAGAACAGAACTGGTAGCAGCCACCCTCGAGGAGGCCTGTACAGCATCAAAACCACATTGCAAACAATGCTTACCCACTTGTTCAGACACATGAACCAAATCCAGCAACTCTTTACACTCAATACCTTCCGCCAAAGCATCCACCTTAGATTTCAATTGCGAAAGGAGATAATTCTGATATTTTAGCATGTGAAACTGACAATTCAAAGCTCTCATGGCTAGAGTGGAAGAAGTATACACTTTCTTTCCCCACCTATCCAAAGCCCTTGCCTCTTTATCAGTGGGAACAGGATTTTTAACCACAGAAGCCTTTACACCCTTAGGCCCTTGAGAAATAGTTTCTGGGTCCGCCCTAGGACTCTTAAACAAATATTTATGAGCTTCAGGCACCCTATAATACCTATCAGGCTTAACAGGAGCAGGAGGCAAAGAGTCAGGATTCAGGGAAGCCTCTGCAAAAACATCTTCCACCACATTCAACACAGGAGGAATAGCTAAAGGCCTATGCTGGGGTAAAAACAAGAACTCCCTAAGCCTTTTCCTGGAATCAGAGTAATCCTGGCCTTCCCATTTAAAGTGCTCCCTCATGGAATGCAGAGTCTCTGAAAATGAGAAATCCTCAGGCGGAGAAGCTGTAGGAGTGGAATCATCCACATCAGAATCAGAATAAGTAGGATACTCCTGCATATCTTCCACAGAAGATTCTGAAGCCTCTGAACACTGTTCAAAACTATCAAACTCCGGTTCCACCCTAGGCCTCTTATCAGGCGGGGGCATAGAACCCCTAATCATAGTAATCAAATCTTCTGCCATTTTAAGCATATGTTTCTTAGGAACAGAACCCGAAATGCTAGGAGAAGCCCCCACTGAAGCTAAACTAGGCCTACCTCTCAAAGAAGTTTTGGCAACAGAAGGAGAGGCTCTAACTACCTTGGGAAGAGAGGGAAGCACAGTCACCTGAGAAGCCCCCTCAGCCTGGCCTACCTCCTGAGAAGGCACATCCTGTAAGAGTATAGTTTCTGCCTGGGACTCCATGGAAACTCCTGGCAAAACCTCCGGCTCCACTGAGCCTTCTAAAGAACCGACGTCCGGGACTGCCGGTTCCTCAACCCTAGGCTTCACTGTTTTATCCTTGCGCTTCTTGGAGGAAGCGGGCGTCGGAGCATCCGACGGCATTTTATAATTACAACGCTTCCCAAACACTAACCTAGCACAGTCTAACCTCCTCTTAATAGTGCGTTTGTTAAACCTAGCACAAGAGCGGCAACCAACAACGTCGTGCTCAGGCCCTAAACAAGGTATACACAAGGTATGATAATCTCTATGAGGTATCTGTTTCCCACAAGAAATACAGTTATTCACTTTTTCTGACATCCGGTAAAATACTGAGGCAAGAAAAAACCAAAATGTTCCTAACGGGTACTTAGCCAACTCTGTTTCGGTCTGAAACTCCGGTTTCGGAAATATTTCAGAACGCCAACCTGCACTCGCAAAACTGCTTCTGCATCGGACCATGCGGCAAAAAAGACTGAGGATATGACGTCGGTCATGCGCATTAGTACCCTGACGTACTGACGTCAGTCTAATGCGCCCTGACCGACGTCAGCCTTATACTCTGGTATTCGGGCCGACTGGACGCGGGCTATACCCAATAGTCAGGACTGCAGCAATGGAAGACGAAGAACATCTGATATTTCTTTTTTGCCTTCCTGGCATGGGACATATTTGAACAGGGTCAACAGAGCAGTTCATCTACCTGTTAATAAATGTAATAAATAAATAGATAAAACAATAAATAGTTATCAAATTTAATAAATAAACAAACAAAAATAATGCTTTATATTTTAGAACAGTCTGCACAAGCCTTTTATTCTACTTTGAAACTAAGTTGTTTTATGAACTTGAGATCTTTACTGCATCTTTTTACTCTGTGTTGGTGGTGAATGCAAATGTAATTGGCACAATTTTTCATTGTCAGAAAGAATCCTGAGTTATACCTTCTGCTGGCTGAAAGTCCATTAGCTGAGCAATTTCTTTCATTAAATGGTGAGAACAATCGTGTGGTGTGGCCTGTGAGTTTTGTGAAGTACATCAATGTTTGTTTCCGTTCAAAGATAAAGACAGTGGAATAATTTATTCAAACTATTATTTATGCAACTAAGGGGATGGTGGTAATTGCCAAGCCTATAGCGAGGTCAAATGTCAAAGACAATTCTACTTATTAAGCAACTAACCAGGAAGAAAGACTGTGAGGAATACTGCATACAGTACCCACAATGAGAGATGGGACTGGAATGACTGAGCCTTTCTGTCTAGTTAATTGGAAACATTTAAAGGCTTTCACAGACAAGGCTGGGAATAAATATTAGGACTATGACAAAGTTAAGAAAAGCACTGTTAGCTCAAGTTGGTCTTAACTCTCTGAAGCTTCAAAGTTGGACATTTTCTTCTAGCAGAATGGTAAGATCTCACTTATGAAATGTAAAGCATGTACTTAAACTATGGTTAGATGATGACTAAAGGTGAAATTGTAAAATGTTAGCCACTGATAATGTTAATAGGCTTTACTGATACTTTGAGAAAGTTGTTTCAAAATGACCCAGCGAATGCTGAAAATTGTGTTGAATTGATAGAGATTGATAAATGCTGAAATGATGTTTAGAACTGAACAGTCGAAACCTATGGTAAAGCCAGTGTAAAATGTTGTAACAAGGACAAAATAAACACTGCAAAAATAGTCTATTATAAATGTGAGAGAGGGATCACATAGATAGGTTTGTACTATTAATGCTAACATTGTGCTACCTGTGTAAACTGTTACTGGCATACTACTAATGCTTAGTTTATAAAACAATAAAGAGTATGCCAGAGAGTCAGCATTCTGCTATTGTGGTATTGTAAAGTAACTGTATAATGTCCTAACTGATGGCATAGAGCTATATGAACTACTAGACTCAGACAGTATGGTTAGGTTTATATAGGAACGGTATGCTAGAAAAAAAGAAGACCCTTGCTAAAAAAAAAAATGGAGTAGTCTGCATTCATTGAAATAAGATGCAGTATCCCATTACTCAAATAGAAATGTAAACTGTGTTTGGAAATGTAGTTCACCCTGATACTATAGTCCCCAATTTAACTCATACTATACTAATAAGGACAATTTCCCCAATTTAAAGATTTGTGGAGAGACTGGGAAGAAGGTAGTCCTTTTGCCTGACAGGAGTTATACAGTAAAATAGTGCACCCTGAAAGTTTTGCAAAGCAGAGAGATGTGTCATTGCAGCCTGAACATGTCATACACCAAGTAGAACTGACCAGCAGAACTAAAGAGAAGGAATCACTCAGTACAGGGGTATATTCCAAGGGAATGAAGTTAGAAAATACAAAAATGCACAACACAAGTAGAATTCTAAACTTTCTGTCAAGTTAAAAAAGAAAGCAGCAGAAACGGAGAAGTCTAAGCAGCAGGTATTTTTTACACATCTTTATTAAATAATCACATTTAAATGGAAGATGTGCTTACATGCATTGATTGAAAAGAAAACAAACCATAATAACAGTTTGTATTGTTATTGACATGCAATACACACATACTTTATTTATTTATTTATTTATTTATTTCATAATATGTTTACCAGGAAAGTCTGGGGGTTGATAAAACCATTTCTAGTGGGTGAAGGGAGAAAGGCTCCACAGAAGGAAGATATTATAGTAATACAATAGTACATAAATATCATCATGAATGCATAGAAAAGTTTCACAGAAAAATATTAAGAGTAGTGTATAAATATCAACACAAAACACAACATTTTTATAGTAGAACAGGCAAAAACAGCATACATATGTATTAAGAGAAACGCTTAATAACAACATAATAGGCCAAACAAATACAAAAATTATCACAGTTCAAAATATTTGACAATTAAACAATGTTGCAGTGAAGGACTACCTGAAAATATATATTATTAGTTAATAGTCCAGAGAAGAAAAGTTTCTGGGGTGACCAACTTCAAACTTTGATAGTATTCTAAAATAGTAATAAATCTTTTAGTGCCACTGCACAATTTTCACTCATGCCAACTTTACATACGTTGATCAGCCCTTGCCTGCTGTTGAACTTTATTCTGCATATGCTGTTACCACAAATCCATTTATTTTTATGAACTTTACTCATTACCTTTTCTAAACATCACACCTTCAGTTGTTTTATCTTCTTTAAAATATCCAAAAATTCCTTTACACTGGGAATAGATTTTGATTCCCATTTTCCAATACTTACTTTTTGGCAGCCATTACCATTACACTCAGTAAGGCCTTACTATGTCTAGACAATTCAGATCCTGTACCCAAAATAATTATTTCTTAAGTTTGTCTCACAACATTTCTTTCAAAGTATTCTGAAAGTAATTTCTAAAATCTGTAAACTCAATAAATTTCCAAGCAGCATAGAAAATTACCTCATTTTTCACAATTACACCTCCAGTATTTGCTATCTACCTGAGGAAAATCCTTTGAAGTTTACTTTCGGTAAAAAACACATATGCAAATATTTCATTGCAAAAATCCTAAACCTCTGAGATTTTGATGTATACTTGTAAGTCTTACAAATTTATTCCTATTGTTCCTTTGTAAACTAGCTTCCAATTCTCTGTTCCCAATCTTTTCTAACCTCGAGTGATTAATTTTTATAGTTATCATGCAATAGTTTATATGGTCTACTATTTATTCCTTTTTAACAGCTGCTTCTGTTTTAGACATAACCACAGATGCTAATAGAGCTGGTCTTTCACTTAGCACTCTACTCTGGCTTTCTGTTTCCCTATAGTCTGTTATCATTCCCTGACAGGGAAGGAAGTCTCTAACCTGGGTGAACCAGCTACGCCTCTGCCTGCAGTCCAAACTTCGGATTAGCCTCATCATCCCACTCTGTTACCTTTCCTTCCTGAGTTATTTGCCAGTGATACTGTGGTTCCTTTACTAATTTCATCCAGTAAATTCCAGCCTATTTTCTATGTTCCTACTTGCAGACATACCTGTTGGCACAATCTCTTTTACCTGTTCTCAGCTGGCTTAATTTTTAGAATACTTTCTGCTATTTTATAAATACAATATTCAGAACGGTTGTCGTTATTTTCCTTATGGGCATGCATCCAAAATCCTAGACTTTCTTTATCTCTCAAACTCATCCCCATTTTGCACTGTGATTTATAACCTTCTGTTTGAGTTATGTAGATACATAGCTTTAAAATTCTCTATCAAATCAGGTAAAACATAAACCATCATTTTGTGAGCAAAGAATCAGCCTATCCCATTTAACCCTTGCCTTCTATGCCCCCCCCCAAATAAATTTTCAGCTCTTAATTAATCACCCAAAACTTCTCCTCTGGTTGATAAATAATATGCATGATCTGTATAAAATACACAATAGAAAACTGGCTATCCAACCACCGCCTACTACTAAACCCCAAAAAGACCAAAATGTTTATATTCTTACCTACACAAAAGACCCCCCCATAAACTTCATAATTAAATCCAAAGATGGCACAATTATCTCTCCTGACCCTTCTACTAAACTTCTAGGTGTCACCATTGACACCCACTTAAAATATGACCTACACGTCAACCAATTAATCAAAACCATTAATAAAAAGCTAGGCCCACTGTATAGATTAAAGAACTTTCTAACTCCCCGAGCCAAGGTAGCATTGCCCGTTCCCATCTTCTCTCTTCTGTATGCGTCACCTCTTCTTGTAAATAACAACAAGTCCAATCTAAATAAACTTACCACCCGTTATAATCACATTGCCAGATTTGCCACTGGCCTCCCTTTTAGGACACATCCCTGCATTAACCTAACTCAGCTTGGATGGCTCGAACTTCCTAGTCTCGTGCTATACAACCAACTGATCATAGCCCACAAAATCATTTACACCCCTGATAACACTCCTTCACTCAAACACCTAGTCACCCTGTATAACAATCCGCGACCACTTCGTTCCTCCAACAAGGTGCTCATCCTGACTTACAAAACCAACAACCAAGCCGGAGACTCTCTCCTGTCCAACTCCCTAGGTAAAACCTGGAACCTATTACCCCCTGAGATAACCTCAATTTCTTCCCTGTATCACTTCAAAACCAAGCTCAAACTATACCTGGGCTCTAAATGGCCTTGCTACTGTACCAAGCCTGGCTAATCCTCGCACTACTCTATAAATTAGTTATTAATGTCCTCCCTCTAACTATTAATCTCTTAGGGTAGTAACATATAGTTCCTATAACTATATAATTAGTGTCTTCTGCTGACTTCTTGTTGTAAATGATATATTGTTGTAAAATGTATTTCTTACTTTTTCAGGCAACCCAAACTTTTGTACATTTTTTTGCCTTTCTTTATGTTTTGTATGTACTACTCATGGAGCTTTTCTCCCCGGGCCTCCGCTGAAAATGGACATATATCCAGTCGGACTATCCCGGTTAACAAATGTAAAATAAATAAAATAAATAAATAAATAAAATACTTTGAGGACTAAAGCATTTTCAATGCTTGTTTTTTGCTATCTATATCCACAATCAGCAGCTTTATATTTTTCATTGTTTGGTATTATTTTAGGTTTACTTTCTTCCCACACATCATTAGATGTCATAACAGAATTGTTTGACCATACACCTAATGCTTCATCTTATGTTTTCTCTATGTGTAGGGGTATTGCTACACCAATTCAAACGTGTACATATTTTACCTTTATAGCCTTCATGCTATCTTCATTTATTTCATATCCTGAAAGGACTTGAATCTGTCACAGAACATGTTCTATAACACTGAAATGCCCTTTTCTGGATATATTGGCTACAAAATAATATAATCTTCAAATAAATCAAAATTTTCTTTAATAGCATTCCAGTTATGTCCTTGAATTTGGGAATCCATTTTTTCTTTGCCAATGGCTCTAAACACAAAGCACATAACAGTGGGGATGAAAGGCATCCACACTAGTTCCTTTTTTTTCAAACACTGCTTGTCAAACATGAACCCTCTCACCTTAGCTTTTGGCTTTGACCCATCATAAACCCCCATTAACCTTATTAGTTTATCAGACAATGCAACTGCTACCATTGCCCAATTCCTAAAATCCCAGATGAGTCTATTGAATATTTTCTTGCATTCTGCTTCCATCTAGATCATTATTATTCCATTAATGTTGTCAAACATTTGCCTCCCATCCACAAAACTCATTGATCTATATCTATCAACTTTGGTAACACCTTTGCCATCCACTTAGCTAGTATATACATAAACTAAACACTTTATTATCATAGTTCAAAATATAAATGGGTCTGTATGAAATTGGATCTGAAGGGTATAGGTTCATAGATTCATAGGTTCATAGATTAGTACTAAGCTAACTGCCCTTGCAAGCCATTTTAAGCCTAGCCAATTATCCCTTGTGAAACTCAAACCCTGCACTTTGTGTTTGTAAGGCAGACACCTTAACCATTAGGCCATCCTCCCAACCCCTTGCTTTTGTAGGTTAATGCAGCCACCACAGCTTTATTCCAAGATGCTGGCACTCCCCTTTTAAACATAGTATTAAATGAAACTTTGCAAATCTTTATCACAATTTTCCCTCCTAACTTCCAGATTTCCACAGAAATTCTGACTGTTCCTGAAGACTTTCCTGTTGACTTATTTTAGCTATCACCATTTTATCTCATGCCTCTCATCTTAGCTATTAATTATTGGGTCTCATTTTTCTCTGACCTTAACAAATTTAAGACTTCCTAAATATTTCCATTTTCTTCCTTCCCCCATTTCTCTGTTTTATACAAATTTAAATATAATTTCCAAAATTATTTGGAATTACACTAATACAATAACTATAATAATAGAATTTTTCTTAAAAAAAGTAGATGCCAAACACGAGAGGTCCCAGCACAGAACCCATGAGGACTCCACTGGTGACTGGTCTCTTTGTGGAGGTAACTTCCTCTATTTTGATTATCTGCATCCTATCTGTGAGCCTGTTGGCAATCCAGCAGGTGATACAGGGGGTTATTCCCAATTTATTTAGCTTTTCTACTATGCCTTAGTGGAGAAATTTGTCAAATGTTTTAGCCAGTTGAGGTATGTAGTATGTACTGTTTTCCTTTAATCTATTGTTTTTCAAAAAAATCCACCAGGGTGAGTAAGCCCCTGATGATTCCAAACTAGGATGGGTCCAGTATTTGGAGGTTTCCCTATGACCTGGTTAATTAGTTCCATGATAAGTCTTTACATGGGTTTGTATATGAGACTGGTCAGACTTATGGGTCTATAATTCCCTGGGTCTGTGTAAGCTGCATGTGTTTGGTACAAAACTTGTATGGAGGCTAAGACTGAACAGAGTTGTTAGGGGTGTGGCAAAATCATGCTTCATGCCAATTAAGGTACATCCAGAGATATTGTCAGGACCCATCAATACAGTGTTTTTAGCACTTTTATGATTTGGTCATAGCTGGAGGTGAGCCAATTTTAGGTACAGCTTGAGGAACAGATGGAGAAGAGTGAGGGATAAAGTTATAGCTAAACTTATTGGCCATTAGGTTCACTATATCTTCAGCCTCGGTGTCAGTAACATCATTCACAATCAGCTCTGTGTGTTGCTGCGTTATTCTTTTGAGATTATGAACATAGGTTCATAGGTGTGTACTAGGCTAATGGCCCTGGAACCTTTACAAGCCTAGCCCATAGGATTGTCCTGGCATTGTGCCACCCGGCCTTAGTTCCCAGTGCCTCTGTCGAGTAGAGCCACTGGAGTGATCCCCGGGGTGAATTCTCTCTTTCCCATCCACTCATCAAGATTTCTGTTAAAGAGGACTAGAGAGGTGCTCTGTTTGACATGTATGGGAAGTCTGTTCCATAGCATGGGCAGTCTCTGGGTTATGAACCTGTTCCTCCAGCATGTTCTGTTGATTGTGGTAATGAGTTTGCAGTCTCTGGAGCATGTGGTGTGGAGGGATTGGAATTTCTTTAGATGTAGCATTTCTAACAGAGCTGGGTCAGATATGGCTTTGTAAGTCAAGCAGAGATCACCTCTAAGCAGGTGAAATCAGACAGAGAATAGTTGGAGTTTTTTGAGTCTGTCCATATAGGACAAGTGTTTAAGGCATAGGATCCTCTTTGTGAGGTACTTTTGTGGTCTCTCCAGTTGTTGCAGGTGTCTAGTGAGGTACATGCCAAATGGGGCATTGTACTCGATGATTGGCCTAATGAGGGAGACAATGACCTCTTTCTTCCTGGATGCAAAACTGTTAGTAATGAGATGTGCCACATAGAAGGATTTTCTGACCACAGTGGCAATGTGATGGTCAAAAGAGAGGTTGCTGTCAACCTGTGTTTCCAGATCTCTTATAACACCTTCTGTGTTCAGTGGACTACCATTGATGTAAACTAAAAACTGCCTTGTGACCGTCTTTGCCTTGGGTAGCTAATTTAGCCTCAAACTTGGCTTTGGGGATTTTATTAAACTCCTGATTTGTTTGTTTATTTCAGTGACAAGAGCTCTAACATTCTGGGAATGACTCTTCTTACTTTTGGCCAAAATGATTTTCCTTTTATTATAAAGCTTGTTGATATTGTAGTTCCACCATGTAGGTTTGCCCACAGAGGTACCTCACTAAAAGAATACAAGACTTAAAATAACATGTCCTAAATGGACTAACTCAAAGTCCTGTCACTATACTAGATATCCTACAGACTGTTAAGAAGTGACTGCTGTCTGGCATACCAAGGCATCCACTGACCCATTACTGATGCATTTGCTGTATATCAGCAACACAAATGGCATCAGAAATATTTAGCCTAGGAATCTAAACCTCTTCTGCAACATCAAAATATCAGTTTGGATGGACAAGTGTATCTCACAGAGGATGCTGCTGCTCTAGAACAGACTCCCCGTCCACATTAAACAAATTTCATCCCTGTCCTTATTCAAATGCAACTTAGATCTATGGACAGGAAACAGAAAATTTACCTCCAGACTGCCCCCTGTATTACTAATGGAAAGAAGCACCTCCTAAATGTTTTACCCCATGCATGGTCCCCTCAAATTATCTGTGGTATGATCCCAGTTATTCTCATTAGGAAATAAAGTACAAAGGATTAGTCCTGATAAAATCAATTTAGCTTAGCAGACCTAAGAGACTGTCTCCCTCTCTCTCTCTCTCTCTCTCTCTCTCTCTCTCTCTCTCCCTCTCTCTCTCACTCTCATGCCCTCCCTGTGTGAGGAATAAAGACACCTTGTTGAAGTTTCAAGTAGTTTACTCAGTTAAGTACGTAGATGGCTGAGTGTCCTTGTTTTAATACATTACATTCAACAAGTTAGTTATTTAAAGTCAGTTACAGACAATGATTGGAGGAAAATCTAGGAAGTGGAAAAACAAGAAGCCAATCCCAGTGCTAAGAAGTTAGTCCCTTGTATGAATATTCATGAAAGACCCATGAGGGTTTACAAGCTCAGCAGCCTGTGGAATCTCATTCTTAGTTAAAAGGGTTTTATTTTTATCTTTAATAAACAAAAAAATGACAATACACTGTGAGCTACCACTTCATCTTCTTTCAGATTTGTCCCGGTTAGGGGTTGCCACAGCAGATCACCTGTCCACTCATGATTGGCAGTGGAGTTTTTACAGTGTTGAGTTGCCAGCCCAGCACCCAACCTTCCACAGAAGGCACACACATGCATGCACTCACACCTAGGGCCAATTTAGAGTGTCCAATCCACCTACAGCATGTCTTTGGGATGTGGGAGGAAACCAGAGCACCCGGAGGAAACCCATGCAACCACAGGGAGGACATGAAGACTCTGCACAGAAGGCACCCCAGCATCGAACCGGAGACCCTCTTGCTGTGAGGTGGCAATGCTAACTGCTGTACCACCATGGCCGCCCTACACCATGAGCTACCACTATAGAACTATATTTGAGAAAACACTTTTGCCTGAGCTTCATCAGGTCCATCTGACAGAGTAGGTTGTAGAGTGGTTTATAGTATGAACATTGTAAATGCCTTCTTTTATGAAGCTATCACCAGACTTTGTTAGCCTGTTTTGTATCACAGGTAATATGAGAGGCTATGTCTGCCTTTGTGGGGTTCATATTCCTTGAAGGAAATTATGAAATCTTTATTACAGAACTTTTTCCAGTCTGACTCGTCCTTATTAGCGCTTGTATCACATGTAATATGAGAAGCTGTGCCGACTTTTATGGGGCTCATATTTCCTGAAATACATTATGAAAGACTAATCTTATCTTGTTTGGCTTAAAGGTTACAGTGCCTGCTTATAAGAGGCTCATATACATGACTAATGTGACCAGTCCCCCTTCTTCTTCATCTTGATGAAGACATACCTTTTTGTATGAAGGGAAAGTAGTCAAAGCCACACTAGGTGAATTCATTTTTTGAAAAATACATGTATCCAGAGAAATAGCTTACAATGGAAACAATATACTATGCTCATTTTAACAGAGCTCATGGATGTGCACAAGTAGGTGAAAAAATTAAGTATAGTTTGAGACCTCAGAACAATTTGTATACGCTTTTTATGCCCATGGAATGAAAATACATCAAGTGGTGAACTACAGACTATACAAAACCTTAAATAAAAGTAAGTATTTCATATCTACTTTGAGCATAGCCAAATTGTGGTGTAAAGAATACAGCAGTGTGGAGTTTGGCCCTGGAATAACAATTTTCACCGTACTACAAATTACAGAAATGATGTTAAATGCAACTTGGCTAGAACATCTATATCTGGTTACTATGGGGCATCTACAGTGACAGGAAGAATACCCCTGGTCTCAGAGTGTGGTTCTATGGTGTTTCAGTCTGGAGTTGTGCACTGTTGTGCACTGTTATTTTTGCTTCACTGTATAGTTTTTCAGATCTCTGGTTTTCCCATACCCACCCGCCTTATTCCTGTGTTATTGTTTAAATTTGGAGGTTTTTGCAGTTGCCCACCCCCACTGTAGATTTGATCTGGGACACTCCCCCCAGTCCCATCTCTTTACCTCATTCTACCTAATAGACTCCTTCTGCATTGTTTTTAGTCCTTTTTAATTTAATTGCATTTTTTAAACTGTTTGGTCTAACATTGCTACATACTCAAGTGTGCTAGCTTGCACTGCATTTGAATTGTTTAGACTGCTGTTTTAGCTACTTTTCTGTATATATATAAAAAAAAAACCTTTCCTGTAACTAATGTAGTCCAGATTCAGATTTGCTATATCCAGGACTGTATGTAAGCTTATCAGCCCCCCCCCCCCAAGCTTTCTGTGTTGGATGGAAGCCTTCTAGCTTATCAGTGGGAGTGGTAAGCACTAGGTAACCTATCTGCCACATAAGGAGTGGTTCTGGCCCAGAAGTTGTAGTTATTGGCTGTTTGGACAATTATCCCATCTCTCTCAACCTTCTGATTTAAAAGCCCACATTTGCACTTGTTTCCCCCTTTCCTGTAACTAGTTTAGTCCAGATACAGATTCTTACTTTTAGCACTTGAATTTGCTTATTCGTGATCAGCACTTGTTCAGAACTTGTAAGCACTAAATAACCTACTAATTACTACAGCACTCAACCTTCCTCATTACCTAGAGGAAAACAGTTTTGGTACTTACTTTCCTCACTTGCTTAGAGAAAAACAGCTCTTGTACTCACTTTCCTCACTTATCTAGAGGAAAATTTTTTTTTTTTATTCAGGCATGTCCAAGGGTCAGCTCCCAGTGTTCTCTCCTGTCTATCTGATGAATCTGGGCATCTTGGGGCAATGTAGAAATTGCCTCATGTACACAGATAACCCTCTCCTCCTACCACCCAACACTACAACCTGTGAGAGATGCACTTATCTAGCCAAAATGGAGGTAAAGCTCTCTCCAATCAAGACTGAACTTGACAGTCAAGAGGAGAAGGTAAACACTTGCACCACACCACACTCATCACATAGACTCACTAAATCTACACTACCAAAATCCACACATAGAAACACAAAAACATTCGCGGAGGCTCTCAATAATAATCGGCTCAAGCAAAAGAGACCTCCAAAGTAGAAATGCAAGCAACCTTCACCCCCCAACACAACCCAAATGACACATAGCCCGCAGACTCAGTGTGCCACTCAACCACAGCCAATAAGGCAAAACAACGTACCCAACACACTAGTCATAGGTGACTCTATAGTCAGGCACACTGATGTCCCACTCACCAGGCTAAACAAGGAGAAGGTTACTGTCAGCTGCCTGTCGGGTGCCAGGATCCGCCACATAACCCACGCACTCAGGTCACGCCACAACAAGTACAAATATGACTCTGTCATTGTCCATGTTGGTGTGAATGACCTGAGAAGTACCCCCCTGGACTACATGAAAAGAGACATGGAAGAGCTCTCCAATCTTGTAGCCCAGGCAGGTATGACCCTAGCCCTGAGTAGCATTCTGCCATCACCCAGAATGATGCCGCACTACAAGGACAGAATTACTGACTTCAACAAATGGCTAAGCTTCTGGTGCCATTCTAAATGGATCCAGTATCTGTCTGCCTGGGATAACATGGTCGATAGACCACGATGCTTTGCCAGGGATGGCCTGCACCTATCACCCCTGGGATTCCGGATACTGGCTAAGGTTTTTGCCGCTCCTATAGTGCCTTTTTTAGGCAAGGTTCAAATGACAAATTCACCACCGTAACAGGAACAGGCAAGCAAAAACTGAGGGTGATGCTACTGAACGCTAGAAGTCTAAATCTCAAAATGCACTCACTCGAGGCACAACTTAAAATGGAGAACATCGATATCTGTGCAGTGACTGAGACCTGGTTCAAGGCTCCAGAGAGCACCCCTGCTCTACCAGGCTATAACTCATACCACACTTTTCGGCCATATAACCTGGACCGGAACACCAAAGGCTTAGGTGTGTCCATATTCATTAAGGATATCCACACCTCCAGACTAGTCGCTCAGCATAATACAGCCGAGGTTATCCAAGTGCAACTAACTCTGGGCAAAACTGCAATCCAAATTGTAGCTTGCTACAGATCACCCACCATGCCCCAGGATTCCCACTCCTCTTTTCTTGATGTACTGGAAAATATTAGGGTTCAACCAAACACCCTAATAATGGGCAATTTCAACTACCCCACCATTAACTGGGAAAACTACTCATGTACCAACTCCTTTGCTCAACGCTTTCTGGAATTCATAAACTCCAATGCCCTGGATCAGCTTATCCATACCCCCACCAGGGGCAACAATATCCTAGATCTAGTCATTACCAATATGAGTAACCGGTGTTCCACACCTGAAGTCAACGCCTCATTGGTCCGATCCGACCATAAGCTAATTACCCTAGATATCCACATCCTGCCTCCACCCCCCTATTAAGGAAACCATGGCAAAAAATTACTCCAAAGCCAACTTCATGCTTCTTAAGACAGAAGTGGTGAACGTCATGACACCCATGCAGATGGACAATACAGTTACGACTACTGAATCCTACACAATTGCACTTTATAAGCACTTACATGAGTGCATGGATCGTGCTATCCCAAACAGAACCAAGACGCTATCCTCCAAAAAAAGGAAGCCAATCTGGTGGTCCCCTGCCATAAACAAACTGTACAACAGAAGGAAGAAACTCTTGCAAAAGAGAGTAAAATCCCACGAGTGGAGGAGCTCCCTGGTCAGCCTCAGTAAGAAGCTGCGATCCCTGATAAAATCCTGCAAAGCTAGTTACGAAAACAAAATCGCCACTGATTCTAAAGAAAACTACAAAGCATTCTATAGCTATGTCATGAATCTCAATAACAACACTCAGATCTGCTCTGAGTTACAGCACAATGGTACTAAATATACAGACTCAACTGATATTGTCAACATCCTGGCAGATAGGTTCAGTGCTAACTTTACCCCCCTCTCACCCCCTAAACAGCCCATCTCTATACCGGAAGAATGCAAAGTTCCTGTAATCACGGCTGCACAGGTGAAAACCACACTCTCCAAAGCCAAGAACACAGCATCCATGGGGCCAGACAACATCCCAGGCTGCGTTCTACACGAACTACAGAACAACCTGGCACCCCACCTAAGTACCACGTTCAGTCGTAGCCTCACCTCAGGCTTTGTGCCTGCTGAATGGCGCACGGCAACGGTTATCCCACTCCACAAGGGGGGAGCCACCACGGACCCGGTAACTACCGCCTCATTAGCCTGACGAGCCTGGTCTGCAAGGCCATGGAACGTATCATCATGGAACTTATAAACAAAGACACTGGTAATCTCCAAACTCTGGATCCCACCCAGTTCGGGTTTGTAAAAGGCAGATGATGTCTCCTAAACCTGATAGACTTCTTTGAAGCAGTCACCAAAGCCGTAGACAAGGGTAAGGTGGTTCACACAGCCTATCTAGATCTTGCCAATGCTTTCGACACCATCCCCCACTCTGGAATTATAGATAAACTCACTAAACTAGGTATAAATTCCTATGTCACAAGATGGGTTGCCAACTGGCTCACTGACAGAACCCACACTGTGAAAGTAGCAGACTCCAAATCAGACTTCAGACCAGTGACAAGTGGAGTACCACAGGGATCAGTCCTGGGTCCTCTCCTGTTTGGTATCTACTTCTCTGAAGTACAGGCTAACACAGAAGGTCTTTGGCTAACGAAGTTCGCAGATGACTGAAAACTAGGAGCCATAACTGAAACTCCTAATGATGTGGACATCCTAGAAAAGGGCCTCACTGAGACAGATGCCTGGTGTTCAAGCCATGGCCTCAAGCTCAATGCTAAAAAGTGCATTGTCATCCCCTTTGGTAAAAACTCTGTACCCATGAACTACAACATAGGTGGTAGTATACTTAACACCGAAAGTGTGATAAGAGACCTTGGGACACAGGTGGATAGTCTCTTCTTTGATAATCACATCGCCACAGTAATCAGGAAATCCTTCTGTGTGGCACACCTCATCACAAAAGGTTTCTCATCCAGAAAAAAAGAGGTAATTTTTTCCCCTCTACTCATCACTCATTAGACCCATTATGGAGTACAATGCCCCGTTTGGTATGTACCTCACAAGACATCTACAACAACTGGAAAGGACGCAGAAATACCTCACAAAGAGGATTACCAGCCTCAAACATGCCCTAACCAGACGTTCTCAAAAAACTCCAGTTTTACTCCATCGCATATCGCCTACTCAGAGGTGATCTCTGCCTAACATACAAAGCTATGTCAAACCCAGAGCTGTTGGACATGCTCCACTTAAAGAAATCCCAATCCCTCCGAGCTACATGCTCTAGGGACCTAAACCTTGTCACCACAATGAACAGAACATGCCAGAGGGATAGATTCCTGTCCCAGAGACTTCCCATACTCTGGAATAAACTACCTATCTATATCAAACAAAGCTCCTCATTAGCACTCTTCAAGAAAAATCTTGATGATTGGATGGGAAATAGGAAATTCACCCCAGGGATCACCTCTGTGGCTCTGCTCGACAATGGCACAGGAAAATAATTTTCTTGGGTGGAAAAGCCAGGGTACATTTTTGACTGGGCTTGTATAGGCCCCAGGGTCGATAGCCTAGTACCTACTTATGAACCTATGAGTTTTCACTAGCAAGCCTCTTCCTGGGTCTACTAGTTAGTCAGGGCTCTTCTGTTTAGATTTTCCCCTCTTCATATTCCAAGTGGTAAAGTCAGTGCAAAAGAGTGTTGGATAGCTGTGTACCTGGCTAGGTAAAATGCTGGAAACTGGGAGAGATCAGGTGGAAGGGCAGTTAACCAATCTCCTGAGAGAGGGAGTGGTGCCATGGGGTCTAGGGCCGGGTTAGATGAAGTAAGAGGCTGATGAAATATTAGGCTCATGTTTGGTAAAAAATATTTTTCAAACTTCTAACAGTTAATGTTTAGATTTGTACACATCTTGAGATCACAAAAAAAAAAAAAGAAAGAAAAAAAAAAACAACAATAAACAGAGTGGCTTGTTTCTTGTGTTTAGTTCACCAGACAAACTGAACCATGGAAGATGAAGTCATCTACAGATCGAATTTGTTGATTGTCTTTTTCATATTAACAGCAACAATTACAGTTAATTACCAGTTACTGTCCAAGTTCTGGGTTAAATAGTACAGGTGTAGCTGTATGATTCATCAGGAGGGCAAGCACACTTTTGATGGCAATACTTGAGTTTAGACCAAAGTAGCTGTGGGCATCCAGATGATCTACCAGCTTAACTCCATTTTTTTGAGAATGGCATTTTTGTTTCCTTCAAGGGGATACATAGTGAGATTTCCAGGATGTGGAAGTGGAAACCTCCATGGTCTTGGAAATCATGGCAGTGCTTGGCTAGTTGTTTTTTGAGGATCTGGAGTCTAATGTTAGGTAGGTGGTGTGCCACCCTGGTTTGTAACACCTTTATTGAATTATCACTTGTGACACAAACAAACTTACATTTATATAAAAGTAATCAAAGCATATTAATAAGTTCACATTTACTAACACTATAGGATATATAACAATACATGTGCTGTATACTCTAGTCAGCATTACATAAATTACTCACTCCCTGTCTTCTTTTCAACTTCATTCTTCCTCCCACAATTTCCATTTTTTCCTATGTAATTTACTCCTACCCTTTTGTAAAGATTCCACTTCCTGTCCTTTTATCTGTGTTACAATATTCACTACTTCAAGTATAATTAGTTTAGATTTTGATTTCCATTTTTTAGTAATTGCTTCTTTGGCAGCCACCAGAATTTAACTTAACAAGGCTTTAAAAAAAAAAAAAACAAGATGGTGCCATGAATGGCAGCCTCAGTGGTCTCTAGTATTCTGTTTGTTATTGTTTATTTGTCCAGCTGTTTGATGTTCAATTGTAATTAATTATACTTGCGAAGAATTATTGAATATTCATCAGTTCACTTCATGTAATTTGAGACCAGATACCTCTCAACCGTACCAAACTTCCCGGCTTTTACCGGTTTTGAGGTCCAAATAATGGGGTGCCGCGACTCCCAATTTTCCCGGCTCTTTTTTTGAATTTTTCAGCCATTTAGCCTGATGTCATCACTTGCGCGATGACGTCAGTGCCGTTAGCCTGCCAGCCTGTCAGAATTGGAAGCCTTCTAGCTTATCAGTGGGAGTGGTAAGCACTAGGTAACCTATCTGCCACATAAGGAGTGGTTCTGGCCCAGAAGTTGTAGTTATTGGCCGTTTGGGCAGTTTTTCCATCTCTCTCAACCTTCTGATTTAAAAGCCCACATTTGCACTTGTTTCCCCCTTTCCTGTAACTAGTTTAGTCCAGATACAGATTCTTACTTTTAGCACTTGAATTTGCTTATTCGTGATCAGCACTTGTTCAGAACTTGTAAGCACTAAATAACCTACTAATTACTACAGCACTCAACCTTCCTCATTACCTAGAGGAAAACAGTTTTGGTACTTACTTTCCTCACTTGCTTAGAGAAAAACAGCTCTTGTACTCACTTTCCTCACTTATCTAGAGGAAAATTGTTTTTTATTCAGGCATGTCCAAGGGTCAGCTCCCAGTGTTCTCTCCTGTCTATCTGATGAATCTGGGCATCTTAGGGCAATGTAGAAATTGCCTCATGTACACAAATAACCCTCTCCTCCTACCACCCAACACTACAACCTGTGAGAGATGCACTTATCTAGCCAAAATGGAGGTAAAGCTCTCTCCAATCAAGACTGAACTTGACAGTCAAGAGGAGAAGGTAAACACTGGCACCACACCACACTCATCACATAGACTCACTAAATATACACTACCAAAATCCACACATAGAAACACAAAAACATTCGCGGAGGCTCTCAATAATAATCTGCTCAAGCAAAAGAGACCTCCAAAGTAGAAATGCAAGCAACCTTCACCCCCCAACACAACCCAAATGACACATAGCCCGCAGACTCAGTGTGCCACTCAACCACAGCCAATAAGGCAAAACAACGTACCCAACACACTAGTCATAGGTGACTCTATAGTCAGGCACACTGATGTCCCACTCACCAGGCTAAACAAGGAGAAGGTTACTGTCAGCTGCCTGTCGGGTGCCAGGATCCGCCACATAACCCACGCACTCAGGTCAAGCCACAACAAGTACAAATATGACTCTGTCATTGTCCATGTTGGTGTGAATGACCTGAGAAGTACCTCCCTGGACTACATGAAAAAAGACATGGAAGAGCTCTCCAATCTTGTAGCCCAGGCAGGTATGACCCTAGCCCTGAGTAGCATTCTGCCATCACCCAGAATGATGCCGCAGTACAAGGACAAAATTACTGACTTCAACAAATGGCTAAGCTTCTGGTGCCATTCTAAAGGGATCCAGTATCTGTCTGCCTGGGATGACATGGTCGATAGACCACGATGCTTTGCCAGGGATGGCCTGCACCTGTCACCACTGGGATTCCAGATACTGGCTAAGGTTTTTGCCGCTCCTATAGTGCCTTTTTTAGGCAAGGTTCAAATGACAAATTCACCACCGTAACAGGAACAGGCAAGCAAAAACTGAGGGTGATGATACTGAACGCTAGAAGTCTAAATCTCAAAATGCACTCACTCGAGGCACAACTTAAAATGGACACTTTTCGGCCATATAACCTGGACCGGAACACCAAAGGCTTAGGTGTGTCCATATTCATTAAGGATATCCACACCTCCAGGCTAGTTGCTCAGCATAATACAGCCGAGGTTATCCAAGTGCAACTAACTCTGGGCAAAACTGCAATCCAAATTGTAGCTTGCTACAGATCACCCACCATGCCCCAGGATTCCCACTCCTCTTTTCTTGATGTACTGGAAAATATTAGGGTTCAACCAAACACCCTAATAATGGGCAATTTCAACTACCCCACCATTAACTGGGAAAACTACTCATGTACCAACTCCTTTGCTCAACGCTTTCTGGAATTCATAAACTCCAATGCCCTGGATCAGCTTATCCATACCCCCACCAGGGGCAACAATATCCTAGATCTAGTCATTACCAATATGAGTAACCAGTGTTCCACACCTGAAGTCAACACCTCATTGGTCCGATCCGACCATAAGCTAATTACCCTAGATATCCACATCCTGCCTCCACCCCCCATTAAGGAAACCATGGCAAAAAATTTCTCCAAAGCCAACTTCATGCTTCTTAAGACAGAAGTGGTGAACGTCATGACACCCATGCAGATGGACAATACAGTTACGACTACTGAATCCTACACAATTGCACTTTATAAGCACTTACATGACTGCATGGATCGTGCTATCCCAAACAGAACCAAGACGCTATCCTCCAAAAAAAGGAAGCCAATCTGGTGGTCCCCTGCCATAAACAAACTGTACAACAGAAGGAAGAAACTCTTGCAAAAGAGAGTAAAATCCCACGAGTGGAGGAGCTCCCTGGTCAGCCTCAGTAAGAAGCTGCGATCCCTGATAAAATCCTCCAAAGCTAGTTACGTAAACAAAATCGCCACTGATTCTAAAGAAAACCACAAAGCATTCTATAGCTATGTCATGAATCTCAATAGCAACACTCAGATCTGCTCTGAGTTACAGCACAATGGTACTAAATATACAGACTCAACTGATATTGTCAACATCCTGGCAGATAGGTTCAGTGCTAACTTTACCCCCCTCTCACCCCCTAAAGAGCCCATCTCTATACCGGAAGAATGCAAAGTTCCTGTAATCACAGCTGCACAGGTGAAAACCACACTCTCCAAAGCCAAGAACACAGCATCCATGGGGCCAGACAACATCCCAGGCTGCGTTCTACACGAACTACAGAACGACCTGGCACCCCACCTAAGTACCACGTTCAGTCGTAGCCTCACCTCAGGCTTTGTGCCTGCTGAATGGCGCACGGCAACGGTTATCCCACTCCACAAGGGGGGAGCCACCACGGACCCGGGAACTACCGCCTCATTAGCCTGACGAGCCTGGTCTGCAAGGCCATGGAACGTATCATCATGGAACTTATAAACAAAGACACTGGTAATCTCCAAACTCTGGATCCCACCCAGTTTGGGTTTGTAAAAGGCAGATGATGTCTCCTAAACCTGATAGACTTCTTTGAAGCAGTCACCAAAGCCGTAGACAAGGGTAAGGTGGTTCACACAGCCTATCTAGATCTTGCCAATGCTTTCGACACCATCCCCCACTCTGGAATTATAGAAAAACTCACTAAACTAGGTAGAAATTCCTATGTCACAAGATGGGTTGCCAACTGGCTCACTAACAGAACCCACACTGTGAATGTAGCAGACTCCAAATCAGACTTCAGACCAGTGACAAGTGGAGTACCACAGGGATCAGTCCTGGGTCCTCTCCTGTTTGGTATCTACTTCGCTGAAGTACAGGCTAACACAGAAGGTCTTTGGCTAACGAAGTTCGCAGATGACTGCAAACTAGGAGCCATAACTGAAACTCCTAATGATGTGGACATCCTACAAAAGGGCCTCACTGAGACAGATGCCTGGTGTTCAAGCCATGGCCTCAAGCTCAATGCTAAAAAGTGCATTGTCATCCCCTTTGGTAAAAACTCTGTACCCATGAACTACAACATAGGTGGTAGTATACTTAACACCGAAAGTGTGATAAGAGACCTTGGGACACAGGTGGATAGTCTCTTCTTTGATAATCACATCGCCACAGTAGTCAGGAAATCCTTCTGTGTGGCACACCTCATCACAAAAGGTTTCTCATCCAGAAAAAAAGAGGTAATTTTTTCCCCTCTACTCATCACTCATTAGACCCATTATAGAGTACAATGCCCCATTTGGTATGTACCTCACAAGACATCAACAACAACTAGAAAGGACGCAGAAATACCTCACAAAGAGGATTACCGGCCTCAAACATGCCCTACCCAGACGTTCTCAAAAAACTCCAGTTTTACTCCATCGCATATCGCCTACTCAGAGGTGATCTCTGCCTAACATACAAAGCTATGTCAAACCCAGTGCTGTTGGACATGCTCCACTTAAAGAAATCCCAATCCCTCCGAGCTACACGCTCTAGGGACCTAAACCTTGTCACCACAATGAACAGAACATGCCAGAGGGATAGATTCCTGTCCCAGAGACTTCCCATACTCTGGAATAAACTACCTATCTATATCAAACAAAGCTCCTCATTAGCACTCTTCAAGAAAAATCTTGATGATTGGATGGGAAATAGGAAATTCACTCCAGGGATCACCTCTGTGGCTCTGCTCGACAATGGCACAGGAAAATAATTTTCTTGGGTGGAAAAGCCAGGGTACATTTTTGGCTGGGCTTGTATAGGCCCCAGGGTCGATAGCCAAGTACCTACTTATGAACCTATGAGTTTTCACTAGCAAGCCTCTTCCTGGGTCTACTAGTTAGTCAGGGCTCTTCTGTTTAGATTTTTCCCCTCTTCATATTCCAAGTGGTAAAGTCAGTGCAAAAGAGTGTTGGATAGCTGTGTACCTGGCTAGGTAAAATGCTGGAAACTGGGAGAGATCAGGTGGAAGGGCAGTTAACCAATCTCCTGAGAGAGGGAGTGGTGCCATGGGGTCTAGGGCCGGGTTAGATGAAGTAAGAGGCTGATGAAATATTAGGCTCATGTTTGGTAAAAAATATTTTTCAAACTTCTAACAGTTAATGTTTAGATTTGTACACATCTTGAGATCACAAAAAAGAAAAAGAAAGAAAAAAAAAAAACAACAATAAGCAGAGTGGCTTGTTTCTTGTGTTTAGTTCATCAGACAAACTGAACCATGGAAGATGAAGTCATCTACAGATCGAATTTGTTGATTGTCTTTTTCATATTAACAGCAACAATTACAGTTAATTACCAGTTACTGTCCAAGTTCTGGGTTAAATAGTACAGGTGTAGCTGTATGATTCATCAGGAGGGCAAGCACACTTTTGATGGCAATACTTGAGTTTAGACCAAAGTAGCTGTGGGCATCCAGATGATCTACCAGCTTAACTCCATTTTTTTGAGAATGGCATTTTTGTTTCCTTCAAGGGGATACATAGTGAGATTTCCAGGATGTGGAAGTGGAAACCTCCATGGTCTTGGAAATCATGGCAGTGCTTGGCTAGTTGTTTTTTGAGGATCTGGAGTCTAATGTTAGGTAGGTGGTGTGCCACCCTGGTTTGTAACACCTTTATTGAATTATCACTTGTGACACAAACAAACTTACATTTATATAAAAGTAATCAAAGCATATTAATAAGTTCACATTTACTAACACTATAGGATATATAACAATACATGTGCTGTATACTCTAGTCAGCATTACATAAATTACTCACTCCCTGTCTTCTTTTCAACTTCATTCTTCCTCCCACAATTTCCATTTTTTTCCTATGTAATTTACTCCTACCCTTTTGTAAAGATTCCACTTCCTGTCCTTTTATCTGTGTTACAATATTCACTACTTCAAGTATAATTAGTTTAGATTTTGATTTCCATTTTTTAGTAATTGCTTCTTTGGCAGCCACCAGAATTTAACTTAACAAGGCTTTAAAAAAAAAAAAAAACAAGATGGTGCCATGAATGGCAGCCTCAGTGGTCTCTAGTATTCTGTTTGTTATTGTTTATTTGTCCAGCTGTTTGATGTTCAATTGTAATTAATTATACTTGCGAAGAATTATTGAATATTCATCAGTTCACTTCATGTAATTTGAGACCAGATACCTCTCAACCGTACCAAACTTCCCGGCTT
Organism: Protopterus annectens; assembly: GCF_019279795.1. Taxonomy (NCBI): domain Eukaryota; kingdom Metazoa; phylum Chordata; order Ceratodontiformes; family Protopteridae; genus Protopterus; species Protopterus annectens. The sequence continues at coordinate 804,875,204 of NC_056750.1, read as the reverse complement.
TTACCGGTTTTGAGGACCAAATAATGGGGTGCCGCGACTCCCAATTTTCCCGGCTCTTTTTTTGAATTTTTCAGCCATTTGGCCTGATGTCATCACTTGCGCGATGACGTCAGTGCCGTTAGCCTGCCAGCCTGTCAGAATTGAGCTCAAATGCGCGCATTTCCTGTATTTGCAAGCCGTTATCAGGGACGTGCTGGAAGCAGGATGAAGAAGAACTTAAGACAGGCTGTGCTGGAAGAAGAACTTAAGCAAGTCCAGACAAGGTGTGTGTGAAGAACATTTCTTAAGTTCTTCTATGCTTTATTTAAGCAGTAGCAATGTCCGTAGCAGCTAACTCTGAAGTCTGTGCTTTAACAGAGGTGTGTGTGTGTGTGTGTGTGTTTGTGTGTGTGTGTGTGTGTGTGTGTGTGTGTGTGTGTGTGTGTGTGTGTGTGTGTGCTTTATTTAACTCTGAAGTCCATGCTTTATTTAACAGGGGGGCTGTGCTTTATTTAAGCAGCAGCAATGTCCACAGCAGCTAACTCTGAATTCCGTGCATGGTGCTTTATTTAATAGAGGGGTGTATGTTTGCTTTATTTAAGTTGTAGCAATGTCCAACCATAGCAGTTAACTCTGAAGTCCGTGCTTTATTTAACAGGGGGGGGTGTACGTTATTTAACTCTGAAGCCTGAAGTCCATGCTTTGATTAACAGAGGGGTGTGTGTGCTTTATTTAAGCAGTAGCAATGTCCAACCATAGCAGTTAACTCTGAAATCCATGCTTTATTTAACAGAGGTGTGTGTGTGTGTGTGTGTGTGTGTGTGTGTGTGTGCTTTATTTAACTCTGAAGCCTGAAGTATGTGCTTTATTTAATAGAGGGGTGTCAGTATGCTTTATTTAAGCAGTAGCAATGTCTGTAACCGCTAACTCTGAAGTCCATGCTTTATTTAACTGTGTGTGTGTGTGGGGGGGGATAAATGCCCCACATGCATATACCTGGTGGCTAGAGTTACTCAGGCTCAAACCCTGTACCTTGAGTACAGGTAGCAAAAGCCTGAATTCTCTACCCCACCACCAATTCTGCCTCCTATGTTTGTTTTGTTCCTCATAAAATTTGTGGTTTCCTGACTTTTTATAGCAAATCAGTGAAGGATTGAATTCACTAAATAATGACAGGCATTTCAATGTCAGACTTAATATTCTTCAGAAAATACATAGTAACACAAAACATTTTATTCTAGCAATGTTCTAAGTTTATAAGATCAATATTTGAAATATGTTCCTATTTCAGGGCTGTATTGCTCCATTATTGGCTTTGTCCGGGTTTTTTGTGCTAAGATGTTGAGAGCTATGGAACTGAATTCACTGAATATATGTGGGGGCTCTATTCCCCAATTATTGGCTTTGTCCAGGTGTTTTGTGCTAAAAGGCTGAGAGCTAGGGTGAGAACTGAATTCACTAAATGATAGTCATTTAAATTTAATTCTTTCTATGTTTCAGGAAATGGCTTATTTGGCATAGTGGTATGTTGCTCTGACTGTAGTGCACAGAGTCCTGGGTTCAACACTTTGGCAGTGAAATGCATGGTGGTGACACAACACTTTAATTTCTAGCAACTTTCCAAGATTATACAAGCAATGTTTAAAATGTGCCCCTGTTTTTTGAGCTTTTTCCAGATTTCTTGTGCTACAAAGTTGAGAGATACAGTCGAGTGAATTTTACAAGGAGCTGAGAGCTTCAGGGATAGAGAAGTTTAGTGCTGCTTATGATGCTGAGTCTGCTTGCATTGTTAATAGCATAACAGGTTGAATACTTGCTTTTGATGCAGAAGACTGTGGGTTCTGCCCCCACTATGTAGATGCATTGCTGATACTGTACTGTGTTGTACTTTTAAATGGGGTGGCTGTTGCAACTGCAATCCTGAGAATGTGCTCTGTGGCGGCGATAACTAGTAACTATGAACCTGTTATCAGTTTGCCATTCATTCTCTTTGCAATATTACTAGCTTATTTTTTTAATGTAACATAGGCAATTTATTCCTCAAGGGCAACAGGCACTTTATTTGTAGATAAAACAATGAAATATACTTATGATGGAAATGTTCTGAATTGGGCAGTTTTGTCATTATTGCTGTGTGCATTTTGTTTCATTGTTTACTGGAAAAATGTTCAAAACAATAAAATACAATCAGGAAGGTGTATCAAAGAACACATGTATGTTTCGTGTGCAAGGGGGCTATGATTTGAAAACAGCCCAAAGTTAATCTTTATCTACCACCGGCCAGATGTATTTTCTTTGAATGTGGGTTTCAATGCTGTTTCAATTAATGTGAGTTTCAAGGGCAGAGAAGTTTTAATGCTAAGTCTATTTTAATTGTGAGACTGCATTGCTTTGTTTAGTAGATGTCTATTAGTGTTTGTGCTGTAAAATGTAAAATAAAACATTTAAATCAAATCCAAATCATCGTAGAAGTAAAGCAGTATGCACATTACAGTGTTTATAGTAAATGGGGTGAAATAGCCAAGTAATGGGACATTGGAATGGCTGCAGGGGGGAGGGCTGTATATGGGGAGGCCCCATTCAACCATGATTTTGTGAGGGGGGGTGGGATGCAAAGACAGCCCTGGGCGGCACAAATTGTAGCTATGCCACTGATCAGTAGGCCATGAAGAATGACTTTTGGAGGTCCTAACAAACTGTAATATTTTTTTGCTAGGATTAGAATATTGCCTACCATTAAATGCCCTACTTTTACCATAAAATCCACATACTGCAAGTCACCGAAAACAAAATCTTAAGATTCATCATCTTCTCCCTTCCCAGTGAACATCACTGCTGCACATTTAAAAGAAAATGGTTCCCATTTACTACAGGGTCTGGGTCTCTGGGGCTCTTCATTTTGTGTTTGAAAGTTGATATCCCACAATTCCATATGAGTGGGTGGGGTTACATAATTATGTATGCTCATTTTATGTTAATCAGCGTACAGATTTGTACCTATTTTTCATGGGCCTTTGTCCAGATTTTTGATGTTTCCAGGTTGAGAGGTATGCACCGGGATTTTCACAATTAAGAAATTTTCTGGCGATCCTAACTGAGAGCAGCAGCTGTCAGCAGCAGCAGCAGTAGGCACAGGCATCACAAAAAGGGGAAACACACTGGTGCACTTTTCAGGCTGAGACAGAGGGGTTTTGGAATGGCACCCCCAAGTTTAGATCTGGCAAACCTCTGTTCCCTGTACAACAAGATGGATGAACTGCTACTTCTCAATGAAACTCCCAAGGGTATTTCACTTTCTTCTGTACTGTGTTTCACAGAAATCTGGTTAAATGAATCCATTCTGGACTCTGCATTATATCTGCCTGATTTTCAACTTTACAGAACGGATGGAGTATTGGAGACATCAGAGAAGAGTAAGGGAGGCAGAATCTGCTTTTTACATTAATGAAGGTCGGTGTACTGATGTCACAGTGTTAAGTAAAATGTGCTACCCTGACTTAGAAATGTTTTTTGTTAATTGTAGACAGTTTTATTCACCTCGAGATCTCTTCATTTATTCTGGATAGTCTTTACATTCCGCCTCAAGCCTGTGTAAATGTGGCCCTACAAAAACTGTCGGATCAGAAAATGTTCATAGGTTCATAGCAGGTTACTAGGTTATTGGCCCTAGGGCCTTTACAAGCCTAGCCATATTATACCCTTGTTTCCTTATTGACCAAGTTGTATGGTCTGTATAAGCAGCTCAAGTCTATGATCAGCACCGACTGCCCTTATCCAAGAGGGACACAGGTAACATCCCCAAGATAAATTTATGGTCTATCATCCAGTTGTCTAAGTTACGCTTAAATAAGGTCATTGAGGAGCTCTGTTTTACTTGAATTGATAGTTTGCTCCAGAGGAGTGGCATTATCTGGGAGACATATCAGTCTCTCCAGCATGTCTTGTTAATTTTGCAGGCTAGGTGAAGATCCTTAGAGCGAATGAATCTTGTCCCATTTGACATGCAGATGTGCCGCATTTCCATTAGGGCAGGGTCCATGGCTGCTCTGTAGGTGAGGCACACATCGCTTCTCAGCAGCCTATAAGATACAGAATACAGTGACAGGGCCTTCAGTCTGTCCATGTAGGTCATGTGTTGAAGGCCCTGAATTTTCTTGGTGAGAAACCTCTGAGGTCTGTCCAGCTGCTGCAGGAGTCTGGTGAGGGACATAAGGAAGGGAGTATTATACTCTATTAATGGTCTGATGAGGGATGAGTACAAGGGAGTTACAACATCCTTAGCTCTGTATGTGATGCCTTTATTTATGAGATGTGCAACATAGAAGGCCTTCCTTACTACTGTAGACACATGATGATTGAAGTTAAGGTTGCTATCAACCTGTGTTCCCAAATTTCTCACCACATGGTTTGAGCTAAGGGGGGTACTGATTATATTGTAATTTGCAGGGACTTCCCTTTTGCTAAAAGGGATGATAAAGCATTTTTTTGCATTTAGTGTAAGTCCGTTGCTTTGGCACCAATCATTTGTCTGTGTAAGCCCTTTTTTTAGTATGTCAACATCTTTGGGAGACTCACTGATTGCATTCAGTTTGCAGTCATCGGTGAACTTGGCAAGCCACAGGCCATCTATTTTCACCTGGACCTCTGAGAAATAGATTCCAAACAGTGGGGAGCCCAGCAGAGATCCTTGTGGTACACCACTGGTAATTGGTCTGCTGGTAGAGGTGGAATCCCCAATTTTGACTGTATGGGTTCTGTCCAGCTGGCTACCCATCTAGTGACATATGAGTTAATCCCAGCTGTGTGAGTTTCTCAATGATGTCTGAGTGGGGGTTGTGTCAAAAACCTTGGCTAAGTCAAGATAGGCTGTATGTACTGTTTTGCCTTCACCCAAGGCTTTGGTGACATTCTTGAAGAAGTCCACAATGTTTAATAAGCATGCTTTACCCCTAATTAAGCCAAATTGGGTCACTATAAGAGTTTGAAGGTCACCTATGTCCTTGTTGATAAGGTCCATGATGATTCTCTTCATGGCCTTGCAGATAAGGCTGGTTAGGCTTATGTGTCTGTAGTTCCCAGGGTTGGTTAATGGACTGCCTTTGTGCAAGGGAATTACTGCTGTTGTTTTTCACTCTGCTGGGACAAAGCCAATACTTAGACTGTGGTTTAAGAGAGTGCCAAGTGGTTGTGCTAGGTCCTGTTTTGGACCATTTAGTAGGCAGGCTGGGATGTTATCTGGTCCAATAGGGGCTGTGTTTTTGGCTATGGAGATGCAGTTATGACCTGCTCTTTGGAGATACTAGGCAGAGGACTGATGACAGGTATGCTTTTGGATATATCTGGTGGGGACAGGAGGGTGAAGTTTGTGCCAAATCTGTCTGCTAGCAGGTTTGCGATGTCCTCAGGTCAGTATGAGTGCTATCGTCCACCACTAGTTTGGCACAAAGCTGGGCCTTCCCTTTTAAATTTCTGACATAGCTAAAGAATGCCTTGTGATTATCCTTAGCTAGGGATGCTAGTTTAGCTTCATAATTAGCTTTAGAGGATTTTACAAGATATCTATTTTTTTTTGTTCAAGCTGTGGAGGATGTTCTTCCTCTGCTGAGTCAGTATCCTCTTGTTCTTGGACATTAGTGTCTTCCTCTTGTTGTATAACCTATTTATGCTTGATGTCCATCAGGGTGTTTTTTGGTTTTTTTTTGTGAGGACCTTGTATTGATCCATTCAGGTACAGCCGAGTCTATACATTTGTATAGGTGTTTATAAAGGGCATTTGTGTACACCTCTGTATAGGAGTCTTTGTTAACAGTGGTAGCAGGGGGTTTGAAACGAATTATGCCATCACTTAGGAGGCTATAGTTTGCTTTGGAGAAATTTTTCATCCTTTTTGCTCTGATGGGGGGAGGGTCAGGTATGATCATTACTTCAAACAAGACTGATTTATGATCAGACCTTACCAGGGAGGGCAACACATAGGAGGTATTGCAGAGACAACTATGTTGGTGAGTACTACATCTAGGAAATTTGAGTCCCTTGTGTGGGTGCAGACTATCTGTTCCAGAACACTTGTATTAACAAAGTTCAGGAACCTTACAGCAAGCATGTTTGTGCTCATATATGACTTCCAGTCGATGGAAGGAAAGTTGAAATCACCGATGACCAAGGTGTTTGGTGTATAGTGAGTGAGTCAAGTAGGTCCAGGTAGGCAAAGTGGTTCTCGTGGTTCATGGTGGGGGATCAATAGCTAACAATGATATGAAAGGGGGGTTTATCTACAGTTAGTTAGACTTGGAGTAGCTATAGGGGGTTGTACTGTTTCACCAGTCTTGAGGTGTATTTGTCTTTAATGAAGATGGATACACCTCTGCCTTTGGTTCATTCATGCTCATTTTGAGGTCTGAACGTGTGGAAGGCATTGTAACGTTGCATGGCCATGGTGCTCTCAGCATCCTTGAACCATGTCTCTGTGACTACACAGACATCAGCATCTTCCAAGATGAGGAGTGCTTCCAGTGAGTGCAGTTTCTGATTTAGAAAACTAGCATTAAGCAGCATAACCTTGAGTTTGTCTGTAATGGATTTTTTTTTTTGCGTTGGGAATTTTGTTATTATGACATTGCCTAAAAAGGCACCATGGGGTAAGCAAGTTCCTTTTCCAGTAACCGAAAGCCAAGAGGTGATGAGTGAAGACCATCTCTGGCAAAGCAGCATGGTCTGTAAACCATATCTTCCCAGGCTGACTGATATTGGATCCTCCTGCATTGACACGAGAAACTAAGCCAGTTGTTGAAGTCGATCATTTTTTGTTTATATCGAGGCATCATCCTCGGTGTAGGTAAAATGCTGCTTAGGGCTAGGGACATACCTGCCTGGGACACATAATCTGACAGCTCAGTAATATATCTCTTCATATAGTCCAGTGAGGTAAGTCTCAAGTCATTCACTCCAACATGGACTATTACAGAGTCATAACAGTACTTGAAAAACGTGAGTGCGTGCATGATCTGATAGATCCTGGCATCTGACAGGCAGCTGACTGTGACCTTCTCCTTGTCCAGCCTGGTGAGGGGGACATCTGTGTGTCTCACTATGGAGTTGTCTATGACCAAGACATTTGGTTTTGAGGTGTTTTGCCTTAGGGACTTATTGGCTGAGACACTGTTGTATGTATTATTACGTGTAGTGGATTCTTTTGGGTCTAAAGTTTGTGCAGTAGGTTTGTGTTTGGGAGGTCTCTGATTTTTAGGTAGGCCTCTGGTGAATATCTCAGTGTATGTGGCTTTATGTATTGTGAGCTTGTTATGTGCAAGAGGTGACATATGTGTGCTAACAACCTGTTTGATATCTGGTTTGTTGTTATGTGATAGAACTGATTCCAGTTTGATAGTATGGCTACATCTCTCACATGTTGTATTTGTTTGTTTTAGGAGTAACTGATTATCAGTATACATGAGGCAATTATGACATTACCTCAGGTTGCCTATGTCAATCAGGCTGGTTGGGGAAATGGTGGGCAACTCTCCGTCCATTATGGCAGGTATATACTGTAATAACTAGTGGGGAGTGGGTTAGATGGACCAGGTTTTGCTGTAAGACTAGCAAAATGCATCTATTCTATAGAGGGCTCGGGGTAGAAAACTGTGTCAGTGTTTCAAAATGCACAGCTGTGTTGCTCACAGGGCAGCACTGGAATCTCTGAGTAGTTCCAGTAAACTGAGCACAAACCTTTGCAAACATGACACTTAAATACAAGTGAAGTTAAACGATTTTAAAAAGTAACCAATGGGAAAAAGCAAGACTAAGCCTTATTCCAGCAATCTCCAACTCAGATGGGTTCTTGGCTGCACACTTCTGCCACAAGGGTGCAGGGGGGTCCTTCTTAGTATAAGATGGCTGTTTTTAGTGTTCAGTTGATACTAAACTGTCTAGATCCAGCAAGTCTGAATCTAGCCTATGCTATAAAATGTAAAAGTACTAGAAATTCAAAGTCCATTAAACTGCAGTCACCACAGCAAAAAAAAAAAAACAGTTTAAATAAAGCAGCAATTTGGTAGAATACTCCCTTAAAAGTGTAGACCACAAACCTTCCTAGTGTGAAATAACTGGTCTGGAACCCAAGTGCTTAAACCAGAACAAAGACACTTAGAATAACAGGCACAATAAGCCTTCAACAGCAGTTCCCAGCTTAGAAGGCTGTAGGCTACACACTCCTACCACAACATTCTAGATGATAAACCTTCCTAATGTAAAATAACTGGTTTGGAGCCCAAGTGCTTAAACCAGAACTAGACACTTTCAGAATAACAGACACAATAAGCCTTCAAAGAGCAATTCCCAGCTTACAAGGGTGTAGGCTATCCTCTCCTGCCAAAAGAGTTTAGACCACAAATCTTCCTAAAGTAAAATAACTGGTTTGGAACTCAAGTGCTTAAACCAGAACAAAGACACTTTGAACAACAGGCACAATAAGCCTTCAACCAGCAATTCCCAGCTCAGAAGGGCAAAGGCTACCATATCCTCCCACAACAGTGTAGACTACAAACCTTCTTAATGTAAAGCAACTGTCCTGAAGTCCAAGTGCTTTAAACCAAAACTAAGATGCTTAGAATAACAATTACAATTTAATCAGGCTACTAACAAGCAATGTGCACAGATCAGAATTATCTTAACTCCCTTCTGATTATTCTAGGGGATTTTAATAAGGCAAATCTCAGCCATGAACTTCCTAAATTCCCACAGCATATAAAGTTTCCTACCAGAGACGGGAACACACTGGATCATTGTTATACAGTATTAAAACATGCTTATTGTGCTATCTCCTATGCAGCTTTGGGCTTTTCTGACCAATCTTTGATTCATTTGCTCCCTACTTTTTTAATTTCTCCAAATCTTTTGGGTTTCTAATACCATGACGGGAATGGACCCCATTCCTAAGTCAAAGTACAATAAAAGTTCATGAAATTAGTATTGTTTCAATCTTTAATGTTAGACAAAAGTGCTCTTTGCAGCACCCACAACGTGCCCAGTAATGACTGCTTCTGCAATTTGTATGGGGCTACATGTTTCGGTAACATATCTAAATACGATTGTAGATTCTTTTTTATAAGATCTGTTACTTCTACTACTATTGGAACTGTCTGGGAATCTTACTTCCACATTGCTCTCATTTCTGCCTGTAGATCCTGATATTTTATGACTTTGTGTCTCTCTGTATGCAAGACACTGTAGTCATTGGCTGTGGTGATTTCAATGATCAATGCTACTTTTGTCTTCTTTTCATGGACCACTATATCTGGTTTTCTAGCATCTATCTTTTGAACTGTTGGTAATGGGTGATCCCATGTGATGTAAACTTCATCATTTTCTATGATGTTTTGTGGCTCATGTTTACAGTGTTTTCAGGCACTTCAATACCATAATGTTTGCATAATCCCCAGTGCAACAGTCTTGCCATATTCCCATTCCTTTCAGTATGCAGTCCTTCTGCCATTAGTATGTCACAACCAGCAACGAGGTGTGCAACAGTTTGGTTTAACAAAACCTACATTTGTTTGTTTCTCCCACATGTTCAATGGACTTTGTAAACCAGCATGTACATAGCCCACTATCTAGGGTCACCAATATTACCCTTTCATCTCTTGGTGTTAAATCGTCTCTCCTTTACCATTCCTGCATTCTTTCCTGATCAACATGAGGTTCTTTCAGAAGTTTTATATACTTGCATGGTTTTTGCAAATGTAAAACGAAAATAAAAATTACTGAAAAAAAAAGCAACTATATTTATCCATTTTCCACATTTCTTGCCTTCTCTTCTGGTCCTTCACCTTATATTCTTTCTATTTTTTTTTTGTCACATTCAGTTGCTGCCTGATTTTTATCAACTTCTGGTTTGATATCCATTCCTGCTTGACACCAATATGCTTCTGCTAGATTAAGCAGAGAAGTCATCTTAGATTTATTCTCCTCATGTTTCAAAACTTTCACTACGTTTGGGTCTTGTGAGGTCAGCAGATAGTGTGGAGTCCCACGATTGCAGATCTATACATGAAATAAATTTCAAGGAGGCCCATCCCTCCTCTTGGTATGCACTGATTTTTATAAATCATTTGGTGAGCATGAAGCATCCTTCTTGTTTTCCTATCTAATCTATCCAACACATTTTGGGGCCAGTCATTCACTCCAAAACTTTAAGTTAGGACAGAAGAGCAAATTGGTTTATAGCTTGGATTTTGTTCCTAGATGTCACCACTGTTTTCAGGATTAATCTAAGTCTTCTTAAGTATTCCTTACTAAGTTTTATTTGTATATGTTCATGTTTTATTGTTGATCCTTCATCAATTCCCAAGTATTTATGCACTCCCTCTTGCTCAAGTTCTTTTATATTACATTCTTGTCCCAAACTGATGTTTTCCTGGCGCTGCAGTTTTCCTGTTTAAAGGTTGCTTTTGCACATTTATCAAGACCAAATGATATTCTTATATCATCTAAAAAATGTTTGACAACTTGCAGTTGTACTTTCAGTTCCTCATCTGATGAGCTATACAGTTTTAAATCATCAACAAAGAGAAGATGATAAGTCTTTACACTTTGTTGTTTTCTAGGAGCCAAATTATAGCCATGGCCTAAGCTGTTAAGCAGACAGCTTAATGGGTTAAGGGCAAGGCAGCATAGCATTGGTGACAAAGAGTCACCCTGGAATATCCCCCTTTGAATTTTTATCCCTGGGATAATAATTTGTCCTTTATCATGGCTTAATTGCAAAGTGGTCTGCCACTGTTTCATGGTCCCTGTAATGTAGTCGATCAGTGTAGGGTGCATCTTATACATTTTTAAGCACTCTTTTATCCATGAACGTGGGATACTATCAAATGCTTTTTTGTAGTCAATCCATGCCATACTTAGATTCTTCCCCTTTTTACAATTCTCCACTATGACTTTATTTAACAACAAATGATCCTTTGTTCCATATGACTTTCTTTTATTGCCCTTTTGTTCTACTGCCATAATTGAGTTTTCTTCTGCATGACTATAAACTCTGTTGGCATCAATTCCCATGTATAGTTTATACATCATCAGAAGACATGTTATTGGTCTATAATTTTTAGGGTAGCTTGCAGGTTCACTCTTAAGTAGGAGCATTGTTTTTCCTGTTGTTAGCCAGGTTGGTGTCTGTTTGAGGTGCGCATATAAATAGTTCTTACTCATAGCAAAATCTTCATGCAAAGATGTTAATACTTTTAACCAAAGTTAGGTACTGCATCTGGGCCTGGAGTTTTCCAATTAGAGGCTTTTCTTAACTTTGTTTCAATCTCTCTGGCTGTTACTTCATCCCATTTCATATCCTGTACATCTAAACTTCTTATTCTTTCTTTTACTTCTTCTATCCATTTAGCATCTTTGTTATGTTCCACAGGATCTTCATAGATACTTCAAAATGTATCTATTTCTTCTTTTTTGGTACTTCCTTTTGCCTTGTTTCCCAATTCTCTATAAAACTGTTTTTGGGTAATCAATAAATTGCTTATTTTGTACTTTTCTTTTATATTTATCTGCATATCTTCTAAGTTTTGTTGCCTGTGCTGAGATTTTTAGTTTATTTGCGATAGTGCATGATAGATCCTGGTCTGTTCTAATATTGCGCATTGCTTTTATCACATCTATCTTTCTGAGTATTTTTGTTGATCTGTTCCCTCTTCTATATTCTTCTAACAGTGACACTTCTTGTCTTAATTGCTTTATTGTTTTCTCTATTCGATACTTCCATGATGGTATTTGATTTCTCACCTTCCTTTCTCTCACTACCCTATCTTTTTGTGGCAGAACTTTATCAGTTATTAATTTAGCTGCACAGTAATATATCCTGTTTACTCATGTTATATTGCATGAATCTATAGACAATCCTAATTACTGTGTTCATTTGTTTTATCAAACTTCTGACTTTTGGGTTTTATTGACCTTCTGCAGTCTATTTCTTTCATTGAGCTTAATATCTCTATCTGTGTCTATTAAATCAAGCAATTCTTCTTTTAGCTCATTTTCTACCTACAAGAACAAGTTAAAATCTGCTAAACCTGTGATCAATACTGCAAGAAGGTGGACTAGTGAGGCAAAGCTTAAGCTGCAAGCCTGCTTTGATTGGATGGACTGGAGTGTCTTTGAAGATTCTATTGCTAACTTGCATGAATTGGCAGACACATTAACATCTTATGTTAGCTTCTATGAAGATATGTGTGTCTCCACTGAGACCTGGTCAAAATTTAGCAACAGCAAACCCTGGTCTACTGCTAAACTTAATCAGCTTCGTCAAGCCAAGGAAGATGCCTACAGAAGTAGGGACAGAACACTTTTTAGACAGGCAAGAATTGTCACCTCACAGCAAGAGGTTCTCCGGTTCGATCCTTGGCTGGGGTGCCTTCTGTGCGGAGTCTGCATGTCCTCCCTGTGGTCATGTGGGTTTCCTCCGGGTGCTCCGGTTTCCTCCCACATCCCAAAGACATGCTGCAGGTGAATTGTACACTCTAAATTGGCCCTAGGTGTGAGTGTGTGTGTGTGTGTGCCTTCTGTGGAAGGTTGGGCGCCGGGCTGGCAACTCGACACTGTAAAACTCCACTGCCAATCGTGAGTGGACAGGTGATCCGCTGTGGCGACCCCTAACCGGGAAAAGTCGAAAGAAGAAGAAGAAGAAGAAACACACTGACAAAATAAATCAAAGTGGCTAAAAGAACTATTCTGAAAAGCCAGTGATCCTACATCAGTGTGGAAAGGTCTAAAAAACATTACAAACTACAGGAAACCATCCCCCTACACTGCAGCTAATTACCAGCTGGCTGACAAATTGAATGCTTTTTACTGCAGATTTGATAAGCCTCAGCCTACAACTGACACTGTTCCCAGCTCCATCAGTGTTCAGACTTATATGACTCTCTCTTCCACATATTCTCACATGCAACCCTCAATAATTATCTCTGAGGAGGATGTGTTTCATTTTTTTAAAAGACAGCACATTAAGAAAGCAGCAGGTCCAGACGGGGTTTCATCCTCTTGTTTAAAAATCTGTGCTGATCAACTGGCCCCTGTTTTTACTTGGATTTTTAATAAATCATTAGTGGTGTGAAGTTCCCTTATGCTTCAAACAAGCCACAATCATTTCAGTCCCTAAAAGTCCAGTATAGCAGGACTGAATGACTACAGGCGTGTTGCTTTAACATTGGTGGTCATGAAGACTTTTGAGAGGCTGGTGTTAGCTCACTTGAAGGATATTCAGCTCCCTTATTGGACCCCCTTCAGTTTGCTTATTGAGAGAACCGGTCAGTGGATGATGTAGTTAATATGGGTTTGCACCATATCTTGCAACATCATGACATCCCAGGGACATATACAAGGATTCTGTTTGTGGGCTTCAGCTCTGCATCATTACAGCTGAGTGCTCCTCCAGCCATTTCTGCAGTTACCTCTTGCTGCTCCTCTAGGCGTTAAATATTACTTGTTCATACCTGCATTAATAATTCCAAAATCACGCTAATACAAGGTATCAGAATATTGTATCTTGAAGCATACATGATGGCAAACACAACTGTATTGATATTTGACCTCTGTCAATGAGTATTTGTTAGAACTATAAGGTGATAACTTCATTTTCATAAAGGCTTGAGCCACACCCACTAGGAGTTAAAGGTACACACTCAAAAGAGCTGTACTGGAAAGAATGAGTTAATACAATAGTTCCAGAACTTCTTCACTTGAAACTCTCCCAGCTTTCCATTCCTGCTTCCACCTGTCAATGGATCACTAATTTTCTGACCAATAGGAAACAGCAGGTGAAAATGGGGAAATTTACATCTAGATATCGCACGATCAATACGGGTGCCCCCCCAGGGATGTATGCTCTCCCCACTGCCATTCTCCCTCTACACTAATGACTGCACCTCTAAGGACCCCTTTGTCAAACTTATTAAATACTTGGATGATACAACCATTACTGGGCTCATTAGGAATGGTGATGAGTCTGCATACAGATCGGAGGTTGAGTAGCTGGCACTTGGGTGTAGTCAAAATAATCTGGAGGTGAACACTCTTAAAACTATGGAAATGACAGTGGACGTTAGGAGTGGTACTACAATATTATCCCCTCTTTATATTTAATACTGCTGTGTCAGTTGTGGAAACCTTCAAGTTTCTGGGATCTATAATCTCCTCGGACTTGAAGTGGGAGACCAATGTAGGGTCCACCATAAAAAAAGCATAACAGCGAATGTACTTTCTGCAACAGGTGAGGAAGTTCAACCTCCCACAGGAACTGTTGATTCAATTCTATACAGCAGTCACAGAGTAACAGACTCAAGCTATAGTCTGTTTTGAATCTGTGTCTAAACATAACAAAAACAGGTTAGACCGAAGAGTCAGGAATGCCAAAAATATCATTGGTGCTAGTTTGCCCTCCTTACAGGACCTGTACTATTCTAAAGTCATGAATCAGGCAGGGAAAATCATCACTGACCCTTCACAGCCAGGTCACCATATTTTTGAGCTATTACCATCAGAACTGTGGTGGTGGTGCTGCGGTAGCATTGTCGCCTCACAGTTAGATGTTGCCCGTTCAATTCTCAGAGTGGCTTCTGTGTGGCGTCATGCATGAATGGGCGTTCCTCCATTGAAGGTTGTGCGTTAGGCCCAGCAAGCCAGCATGTAAAACTCTACTGCCAATCATTAGTGGACCGGAGTTCCGCTGTGGCGACCCCTAACCGGGAAAAGCTGAAAGACACAAACAAACCATCAGCCAGGTATTTTAGATGAATACGCACCAAAAAAAGTAGATACAAGAACAGTTTTTTCCCACAGGCCATCAAGTTCATAAATGGTTAATTCAGCTTATTAGGCTGGGTATTTATTTTTCACAAGCCTCCGAGGGTTCTATAATATTGTTTACTTGTTGTTAATACGTGTTTCTCTCAAGTTTATTTCAGTATTTCTTGCACTGAGTTGCATGTTGCACTTTGTACGTATACGTATATGTATATTTACATTTTGTGTCTTGTTTTTAATAGTTGTATGTATGTCATTTATGTAATTCATACTTGTAGAGTCACTGAAACTGGAGTCAAATTCCTTGTATGTGTGCATACTTGGCCAATAAATGTGATTCTGATTCTAAACGCTTTATAATTATGGCTTAGAATTAAGATGGGCTTACATGAAGCTGGATAAGATGGGTCACCTTTAGGTACTACAGCTTTTTTTCTAAGATGTTGGTGCCTCCCCTTCTTTTAAATACATTTTTATCACTTTCCTCCCTCGTAGCTTCTAAACTTCAAGTGGAAACCATCTGTTCCTGCATACATTCCTGTAGATTGGTTATGCACCATCATTTCATTCCCTCCTATTTTAACTGTTAATTGCTGAGCATCATCTGCCTCTAACCTTGGCATATTTAATTCTTCCAGGAATATTTCCGTTTGTGCTTTTTCGTGATTTTAGGTCTTCTGTGTTTTCTTCAAATTTTCATAAAGTTTCTGAAATATCTTTAATACCTCTACAGCAGTAGTCTCCAACCTTTTTTGCACCAACGCCCAGTTTCATGTAAGAAAATTTTCCACAGACTGGCCATCATGTGTGCATGATAAAGTGCATAATATTTATTTATTTATTTGTTTGTTTGTTTGTTTATTTATTTATTTGACATTTGACAGTCAGGGAGGCCTGACTGGAAGTCCAATTTCAGCCAACACCCGGGGACAAAAGCTCCAAAGTACAATAAAAAGACAACTGGCAATAATTACCAAAAAAAAAAAAAAGTGTACCTTCTGCTTAACAGCATAACATTGATTTATCTACTTTGCTCGAGAGGTTATGTAATCCTAATGGCAACCTTACTGACTTTCTAAGTTTATAAGAGCAATATTTAACATCTGTCCCTATTATTTGTCTCTATCCAGCATACCTTTCAACTGTACAGATTTTCATAGAATGTCTAGATTTTTGCCTCATATTTTTTGTCTGTTTCTCATAAAATTGTTGTTTTCTGGCAAATCACTGGTAGATCATTAAGGTTTCAAGTCAGAAAATAATGACAGACAGTTGAGTTTCGGACTTCATACCCTTCAGAAAATACACACTAATGCAAAACCTGTAGTTCAATCTACTTTCTAAATTTGTAAGAGATGCACTTAAGTGTCCCTATTTTTGGGCCTTTTTCTCCCCATTATTTTTGGCTTTGCCCAGATTTCTTTCTCTAAGAGGTTGAGAGGTATGTGTCCAGATTTACTGTGTGAGAGGTTGAGTGGTATGGTTGAGAGGTACATAAACCTGATGGCAACCTTACTGACTTTCTTGGTTTAAAAAAGCAATATTTAAAATATGTCCCTATTATTTGTTGCTCTGTTCAGATTTGTTGTGCAAGAGGTTGAGTGGTATGGTCGACAGGTATGCAAACCTCATTGCTGCTACCAGGGATCACTCTGTCTCATAGGCTCATAGGTTCATAGGTTCATAGGTAGGTACTAGGCTATTGGCCCTAGTGCCTATATAAGCCTAGCCAAAAAGGTACCCTGGCTTTTGCCACCCAAGAAAATTATTTTCCTGTGCCCCTGTCAAGTAGAGCCACAGAGGTGATCCCTGGGGTGAATTTCTTATTTCTCATCCAATCATCAAGACTTTTCTTGAAGAGTGCTAATGAGGAGCCATGTTTGATATAGATAGGTAGTTTTTTCCAGAGTATGGGAAGTCTCTGGGACAGGAATCTATCCCTCCAGCATGTTCTGTTTATTGTGGTGACAAGGTTTAGGTCCCTATTGCATGTAGTTCGGAGGGATTGGAATTTCTTTAAGTGGAGCATGTCCATCACCTCTGGGTTTGACATAGCTTTGTATGTTAGGCAGATATCACCTCTGAGTAGACGATATGTGATGGAGTAAAGCTCGAGTTTTTTTAGATGGTCTGCATAGGGCATCTGTTTGAGGCTGGTAATCCTCTTTGTGAGGTATTTCTGTGGCCTTTCCAGTTGTTGTAGATGTCTTGTGAGGTACATACCTAAAGGGGCATTGTACTCTATAATGGGTCTAATGAGTGATGAGTAGAGGGGAACAATGACCTCTTTTTTCCTGGTGTGCCACTTAGAAAGATTTCCTGACTACTGTGACAATGTGATTATCAAAGGAGAGACTACTGTCCACCTGTGTCCCAAGGTCTCTTATCACACTTTTGGTGTTAAATCGACTACCACCTATGAGGTAGCTCATAGGTACAGAGTTTTTACCAAAGGGGATGACAGTGCATGTTTTGGCATTGAGCTTGAGGCCATGGCTTTGACACCAGGCATCTGTCTCAGTGAGGCCATTTTGTAGGATGTCCACATTGTTAGGAGTTTCAGTTATGGTTCCTAGTTTGCAGTCATCTGAGAACTTCATTAGCCAAAGACCTTCTGTGTTAGTCTGTACTTCAGAAAACTAGATACCAAACAGGAGAGGACCCAGGACTGAACCCTGTGGTACTCCACTTGTCACTGGTCAGAAGTCGGATTTGGAGTCTGCTACTTTCACAGTGTGGGTTCTGTCAGTGTGCCAGGTGGTAACCCATCTTGTGACATACAGATTTATACCTAGTATAGTGAGTTTATCTATAATTCCAGAGTGGGGGATGGTGTCAAAAGCCTTGGCGAGATCTAGATAGGCTGTATGAACCACCTTACCTTCGTCTACGGCTTTGGTGACTGCTTCAAAGAAGTCAGTCAGGTTTAGGAGACATGATCTACCTTTTACAAGCCTGAACTGGGTGGGGTCCAGAGTTTGGAGATTACCAATGTCTTTGTTTATAAATTCCATGATGATACGTTCCATGGCCTTGCAAACCAGGCTCGTTAGGCTAATGGGGCGATAGTTCCCAGGGTCTGTGGTGGCTCCCCCTTTGTGGAGTGGGTTAACCATCGCTGTGCACCATTCAGTGGGCACAAAGCCTGAGGTGAGGCTATGATTGAACATGGTGCTTAGGTGGGGTGCCAGTTCATGCTGTAGTTCATGTAGAACACAGCCTGGGATGTTGTCAAGTCCCATGGATGCTGTGTTCTTGGCTTTGGAGAGTGTGGTTTTTACCTGGGCAGCCGTGATTACAGGAACTTTGCATTCTTCCATTATAGAGATGGGCTCTTTAGGGGGTGAGAGAGGGGTAAAGTTAGCACTGAACCTATCTGCCAGAATGTTGGCAATATCAGTTGGTTCTGTATATTTAGTGCCATTGTGCTGTAACTCAGAGCAGATATGAGTGTTGCCATTGAGATTCTTGACATAGCTATAGAATGCTTTGTGGTTGTCTTTAGAATCAGTGGCAATTTTGTTTTTGTAACTAGCTTTAGAGGATTTTATGAGGGATCTCAGCTTCTTAATGAGGATGACCAGGGAGTTCCTCCAATCATGGGATTTTACTCTCTTTTGCAACAGTTTCTTTCTTCTCTTGTAGAGTTTGTTTATGGCAAGGTGACCACCAGATTGGCTTCCTTTTTGTGGAGGATAGCATCTTGGTTCTGTTCTGGATAGCATGATCCATGCACTCATGTAAGTGCTTATAAAGTGCATTTGTGTAGGATTCAGCAGTCGTACCTCTATTGTCCGTCTGCATGGGTGTCGTGAAGTTTGCCATTTCTGTCTTAAGAAGCATGAAGTTGGCTTTGGAGAAACATTTTAAGGTGGTTTCCCTAATGGGGGGTGGGGGCTGGATGTGGATGTCTAGGGTGATTAGCTTGTGGTTGGATCTGACCAATGAGGAATTGACCTCTGGTGTGGAACACCGGTCGCCCATGTTGATAATGGCCAGGTCTAGGATATTACTGCCCCTGGTGGGGGTGTGGATAAGTTGATCTAAGGCATTGGAATTTATGAATTCCAGAAAACATTGAGCAAAAGAGTTGGTACATGAGTAGTTTTCCCAGTTAATGGTGGGGTAGTTGAAATCGGCCATTATGAGGGTGTTCGGTTGTACCCTAATATTTTCCGGTGTATCAAGAAATGAGTGGGAATCCTGGGGCATGGTGGGGGATCTGTAGCAAGTTACAATTTGGATTGCAGTCTTGCCCCAGAGTTAGTTGCACTTGGATAATCTCGGATGCATTATGCTGAGCCACTAGCCTGGAGGTGTGGATATCCTTAATGAATATGGACACACCTCCGCCTTTAGTGTTTCGGTCCAGGTTAGGTGGCCGAAAGGTGTGGTATGAATTATAGCCTGGTAATACAGGGGTGCTTCCTGGAGCCTTGAACCAGGTCTCTGTGACTGCACAGATGTCGATGTTCTCCATTTTAAGGAGTGCCTCGAGTAAATGCATTTTGAGGTTTAGACTTCTAGCATTGAGTAGCATTACCCTCAGCTTTTGCTTGCTTGTACCCGTTACAGTGGTGAATTTGTCATTTGATCCTTGCCTAAAAAAAGGCACTATAGGGGTGGCAAGAGCCTTAGCCAGTATCTGGAATACCAAGGGCGACAGGTGCAGACCATCTCTGGCAAAGCATTGTGGTCTGTCGATCATCTCATCCCAGGCAGATAGATACTGGATCCCCTTAGAATGACACCAGAAGCTTAGCCAATTGTTGAAGTTAATCATTTTGTCCTTGTACTGTGGTGTCATTCTGGGTGATGGCAGGATGCTACTCAGGGCTAGGGTCATACCTGCCTGGGCTACAAGATTGGAGAGCTCCTCCATGTCTCTTTTCATGTAGTCCAGGGAGGTACATCTCAGGTCATTCACACCAACATGGACAATGACAGAGTCATATTTGTACTTGTTGTGGAGTGACCTGAGTGTGTGCGTTATGTGGCGGATCCTGGCACCCGACAGGCAGCTTGACAGTAACTTTCTCCTTGTTTAGCCTGGTGAGTGGAACATCAGTGTGCATGACTATAGAGTCACCTATGACTAGAGTGTTGGGTACGTTGTTATGCCTTATGGGCTGTGGTTGAGTGGCTCTTTCTCTCACACACACACAAACACACACACACACACACACACACACACACACACACACACACACACACACACACACACACACACACATAAACACAGAGTCTCTTTTGCTTTCATGCACGCATTTACTCATACATGTAGACAGAAACACACACACACACACACACACACACACACACACACACACACACACACACACACACACACACACACACAAACACACACACACACATGTGCGTCCGTGCATGCGCGCGGTTTCCTTGATTTTTATTTTACACTCACTAAACTGCAAAAGCACTACTTAGGGAGTGTAAAATAATGACTAGATCGCTCTCACTGCTCACTCTCTTTCATACACACACAATCTCTTCTTCTTTCACACACACACACACACACACACACACACACACACACATTCTGCTTTCATGTATGCATTCACTCACACATCCAGACAGACACGTAAACACATTCATACACACATTCACCTTTCCATTTCACTCAGTGCCTGGCGGCCCAGTACTAAATGATCCACAGCTCAGTACCGGTCCATGACCCAGTGGTTGGGGACTACTGCTCTACAGGATCTTTGGTTATTTTTCTTGTTATAGGCTCAGTGACTTTGGCAACAACCCTTTCTACTTTCTGTTACATAAGTCATTTTGCTAAAAGTTCTTGTGCTCTGGAGTTATTATCAAAAAACAGTTGTTTAACTCATGCATATTTTACATGTACTCCCTTATTTTCTCCTTCGCACTCTGCAGTTGCACCCTCTATTGCTCTGTGAGATACCTCTTGTTTTGTAATACTTTAACCTATGTCAGCCCCAGATGTCAGGTTATTGGCTAGGCTTAAAATGCCCCTTTAAGTCATTCAGCCTGTATTCTGCTATGATCTTATGACCCTAAATAATTCTTATCATGTCTTAATGATATCTCTTTTTTTTTATTTCTATGCTATTTTTAAACTCCACTTTCATTTTCTCTCACTTATAACTTCTAGAGTACTTTCTACCTTCCCTAATAGCTTCCGGATAATATCCACTGCCCATTCCTTAAATTCCTCTTTTTAGCAGGTTGCTGGGGAAGCACCAATATCTTATTTTCACTTCATTTTCCCTGCATTTTTATCTTAGCAATTACTGGCACATGATCTGAAAGAGTTATTGGATGTGTATCCAAGTTTTCAATTAAATGGACATGTTCCTGTAAAGTATAACTTCTCAAGTCTAGCCCATATATATATATATATATATATATATATATATTTATATATATATATATATATATATATATATATATATATATATATATTTATATATAAAGAGTTCCTGCTACTGAATTCACATCTCTTATACCAAATATGTTCATAAATTTGGAACAAACTGGCAATAAACTCAAAACACAAACACTTGTTGTGGCTGCCTGGAAGGAAAAGTCAGAATACCAAGATGGAAAATTCAAATTTTTGAATTTCCATTTTGGTATTCTGACTTTTCCTTCCAGGCAACCACAACAAGTATTTGTGTACTGAGTTTATTTTCATAAATATTTTCAGAAATATAACCTCTTTTGTTATATTTTTCCTTCTAGGCCCCCCGCAGATGCATCCTCAATGTTGTAAATTAAATTCCAGTCCCCATCTATTAGTAGTATTCCCTACTGGAAGCTGATTGTTTCATCCAAATTTTTAAAACCAAAATAGCAGCTTTAGTTAGAATATAAATACATGTAAGCATCCTCCTGCCTTGCCAGTAGCACCTTTCTACTACAAATCTGCCGTTATTATCTTGTTTCCTCTTCTATCACTACTGGAGCTCTTCTAACAATTACGTACTCCTGTTTTCCTTCATCCCTGAAAGTCTGTAGAATATCCATCCTGAAATCTTTTCTTTATCAAATTCACATGCTCAGTTCGTTCCAGATGTGTCTGCTGTAGCATTGCTATTTGCACTCTGAATTTGATAATACAATTAAGTATTTTTTCTTTTTTTGTCTATACCTATGCGACCACTGACATTCTAAGGTAATGTGGAAAGAGTCGCCATTATGGTAAGAAGTCATTATTCCCACCTATAATATATGGCAGCTTTTGTAAATATCTAATTCCAGCTTTTGTGATACATGCACCCATTAATGTTTGGCAGGTAAATCCTTTATACAGTTTTTCTTATCATCAACATTGGAACCTATGTCACATTTTACAAGACTTATCATTTTAATAAAAAAACCCTCAAACAAGAAACCAAATACACCCCCAGGACATACTAACTTAATACAAACACACATACTTATGTACATCTTCAAATAATGAATGTAAAAATTGAAAGGACTGTAGAATACTGGAATGGACTGGAACTAACTGGAAGAAATTGGAGCGAAACTGGAATGAATGCCTTTATCTGTTAACTACCCAGAACTGAATTGCTGCCGGTCTCTCCTGTATGGGCCAGATCCTCTTGTTTCTTTTAGAATAACATCTGCATACACTGTAGTTTGGTTTAGAATGTTTCATTATGTACAGTGAAGGTAGATGTCCACAACAGCTGAATCAAATCGTAATGTGCATAGCTTCCGCATTCATTATACTGTCTGTATATTTTGTACTCACAATGTACTGTCTCCAATAACAGTGCTGATAATTATGTCCGTAGCTTCTGCACTCATATTCCTGTCCTGAATAATACCATTAATATTCTGTAGTGACAGATATTTGACCTGACTTCTGAACTCACTCTCAAGTGTCTGTACCAAACGTCTGACGAGTGCACTGCAATGACTTTCCAAGTATCAGTCCAAACAAACTGACTTAACTAACTGTGTCTGAAGCATCTCCTAATAATACCAAAACCTGTACATTTTTACATGCATCTTTAACCTTGGTTCCTAAGCTTTGTACCATACAAACAAAATGTGTTTGTACTTGATGTACTGCATATTCTGTTCTTATCAGTATTCTTGACTGAAGGTTATTTTCACTGACTGAATGTACATTCACTGAAACTGTATGCAAACTGTGAAGGCCTGCTTTAGTATGGCTGCATTTTTAGACTTATGCAAAGAGAATACTGTATTTTTGTCTAACAAAATAATTTAATTCGTGCCTCCAGATTGAACCCTACAGATGATGGTTTTACAAAGGAACTGTTGGGTTTACAGAATAGACTAGTATAAAGAACAGACTAGTATAAAGAATTTCTGGTTAAAGGTTTATAGTGCCTGAATATTTGAACTGTATCTTACTGAAATTGGTACACCTTGTTTGCTGTAGCATAGACTAGATCCAGGCCTGCTGAATCTAGCTTTGTTTATATGCTTGTTGTTTGTTTGCTTGTTATTTCCCTGGAATGCTAATTCCACCTAATACACGGCTTCTCAGCGCTTCTGTGGATCACTAGTGATATCTGCATTGCTTACTGTACTTATTTCCTTGTTTCACTTGAAAGAAAGTTACTGTTTGTCGTTTTTGCATTTAAGTTACCTGTAACACATTGCACTTAAGTTACCTGGCACTTGCTCACTAAAGCAATTATATAAGTCAGCAATAAAATTAAAAGCACTACACCCTCACTCCCCATTGGCCCTTGTTTTCAATTATTAAGGAATTCCCAATATTATTCTAGCATGTCCAAAGGTCAGTTGTCAATCTCCTCTCCGGTCCAGCTGGTGAATCTGGGAATCTTGAGGCAATGTTACAACTGCCTCATGTACACAGACAACCCTCTCCTCCTCCCAACAAATTCCAACCCATGTGAGAGATGCAACCATATAGCCAAACTGGAGGCTAAGCTCTCTCAACTCAGTACTGGCATAACCAGTCAGGAGGAGAAGGAAACCACACTCACTACAATTCCAGTCTCACATAGACCTACCACGACAGCAAACCAAACACATAATCACACAAAAACATACTCGGAGGCTCTAAATAAAGATCTGCCTAAGCAGCAGAGACCTCCAAAGCAGACACCCAAGCAACCGCTACCCCAAAACAAAACACGTGCAACACATATCTCACAAAGCCAGTGTGCCGAACAGTCACAGCCCTTAAGACTAAACAACACACCTGATACACTTGTAATAGGTGACTCTATCGTCAGGCACACTGACGTCCCGCTCACCAGGCTGAACAAGAAGAGGGTCACGGTGAGCAGCCTGTCGGGCGCTAGGATCCGCCACATAACACAAGCACTCAGGTCACTCCAAGGCAAGTACAAATATGACTCAGTCATTGTCCATGCTGGTGTGAATGACCTGAGACGTACCTCCCTGGACTACATGAAAAGAGACATAAAGGAGCTCTCTGAGCATGTAGCCCAGGCCGGTATGACCCAGACCTTGAGTAGCATCTTACCCTCACCAAGAATGATGCCACAATATGAAGACAAGATGATCAATTTCAACAATTGGCTTAAGTACTGGTGTCATTCAAAGGGGATCCAATGCCTGTCAGCTTAGGATGATATGCTCGACAAGCCACGATGCTTCGCTAGGGACGGCTTGCACCTGTCACCCCTGGGCTTTCGGATATTGGCAAAGGCTCTTGCTACCCCCATAGTGCCTTTTTTAGGCAAGGCTCAAAAGACAAACCCACCTCCATAGGTATCACAAGGGATAAGAAACTAAGAGTAATGCTACTCAACGCCAGAAGTCTAAACCTCAAGATGCACGCACTCGAAACTCTCCTTAGCATGGAGAACATCGATATCTGTGCAGCAACAGAAACCTGGTTCAGGGCTCCCGAGAGCACCCCAGCACTACCAGGTTATACCTCATACCATGCTTTTCGGCCCCAAAACTTGGATCAAACCACAAAAGGAGGGGGAGTATCGATATTCATCAAAGATACCCACACCTCCAGGTTGGTGGCAAAGCACGAAGCATCAGAGACTATCCATGTGCAACTAACAGTGGGTAAAACTGCCTTCCAGTTTATAGCCTGCTACAGACTACCCTCCCAAACCCAGGAACCCCACTCAGCCTTCCTGAGAACACTGGAAAATATGAAGGTCTCTCCAAACACCATTATATTGGGTGACTTCAACTACCCAAACATAGACTGGGAGCATTACTCTAACTCCAACACCCTAGCCCAAAGATTCCTAGAATTTATAAACTCAAATGCTATGGAACAACTTGTTACCACTCCCACAAGAGGGGAAAACATACTGGACCTGATCATCACCAACATGGGGACTCTATGCTCCAGACCAGAAGTGTATCCCTCACTGGTAAGATCAGACCATAAACTAATCTCACTGGATATTCACATCCCAACCCCACCCCCTGCCCAGAAAACCACAGTGAAAAACTTCTCTAAAGCAAATTTCACACTCCTCAAAACCGAGGTGGAATCCTTCAAAGCCCCCGGGCCTGTGGAAAATACGTCCCAGACAGCAGAATCCTTTATAAATGCATTCTGTGAACACCTTCAGGAATGCATGGATCATGCGATCCCAAATAAAACCAAGACCCAATCCTCCAAAGGCAGACATCCTGTCTGGTAGACCCCGGCCATAAACAAACTACACAATAGAAGGAGGAAGCTACTAAATGATAGAGCAAAATCCCAAAAAGGGAAGGCATCACTGATCAGTATTAGCAAAAAACTACGGGCACTCATAAAATTGTCTAAGGCCAGCTTCGAGAGAAAAATTGCACAGGACACTAAGGATAATCACAAGGCTTTCTTTAGTTATGTTAGGAACCTGGGTGGTAATTCCCAAATATGCTCAGAATTAGTCCAAAATGATAAAAAATACACTGAACCCACAGACATTGCCAACATCCTAGCTGACAGGTTCAGCGCAAACTTCTCCCCCCCCCCCTCCCCACCAAAAGGGCAAATATCTATCCCAGCAGAGTGCTGCCCCTGACATCTCAGATGCTCAGGTAAGAGCCGCCCTCTCCAAAGCAAAAAACACAGCATCAATGGGACCAGACGGTGTCCCGGGCTGCGTCCTACATGAACTCCAAGAAGAGCTAAACCCAAACATAAAACTACTGTTCAATCTCAGCCTTACTACAGGATATGTGCCCAAAGAGTGGTGTACAGCAACAGTGGTCCCTCTCCATAAAGGTGGTGCCTCAACGGATCCTGGAAACTATCGCCCCATAAGCCTGACTAGCTTGGTCTGCAAAGCTATGGAAAGGATCATCATGGACCTCATAAATAAAGATATTAGGGACCTACAGACACTGGATCCTACCCAGTTCGGCTTTGTTAAGGGCAGATCCTGCCTCTTAAACCTGGTTGATTTCTTTGAAACAGTCACCAAGGCCATTGACGAGGGAAGGTGGTCCATACAGCCTACCTGGACCTCGCAAAAGCCTTCGATACAATACCCCACTCGGGCATTATAGATAAGCTCACCAGCTTAAATATAAACCCCTATGTCACTAGATGGATTGCAAACTGGCTCAAGGACAGAACCCACATGGTTAGAATTGCTGGAGCCATGTCAGACTCCAAACCAGTTACAAGTGGTGTCCCACAAGGCTCAGTCCTGGGACCTCTCTTGTTCGGTATATATTTCTCGGAGGTACAGGCCAACACGGAAGGACTGTGGCTGACCAAGTTCACAGATGACTGCAAACTGGGCGCCATAATCGACTCTCCAGCCGACACAAGCATCCACCAAAAGGGCCTCATAGAAACAGACAACTGGTGCCAGAGCCATGGCCTCAAGCTAAATGCCAAAAAGTGTATAGTCATCCCCTTTGGCAAAAACAAAGTGCCCACAAATTACCACATAGGTGGTAATCCATTAAGTACAGAAGAAGTAACTAGGGACCTGGGGACCCAAGTTGATAGCAATCTCTCATTTGACAACCACGTGGCCAAAGTGGTTAGAAAAACATTTTATATAGCCCACCTAATCATGAAGGGATTCACATCTAGATCAGGGGAGGTCATCGTGCCTCTTTACTCATCCCTCATCAGGCCCATAATTGAGTACAATGCCCCTTTTGGGATGTACCTTACCAGACACCTGCAGCAACTGGAAAGACCCCAAAAGTACCTCACCAAGAGGATCAAAGGGCTCAAACAGATGCCATATGCTGCCCGGTTAAAGAAACTCCAGCTCTACTCAGTGGCATACCGCCTGTTCAGAGGCGATCTGTGCCTGACGTATAAAGCCATGTCCAACCCGGAATTAATGGACAT
Source organism: Protopterus annectens (assembly GCF_019279795.1). Lineage (NCBI taxonomy): Eukaryota > Metazoa > Chordata > Ceratodontiformes > Protopteridae > Protopterus > Protopterus annectens. The sequence continues at coordinate 804,848,119 of NC_056750.1, read as the reverse complement.
GCTGCACCTCAGAAAATCCAAATCCCATCGAGCTACGCGCTCGAGAGACTTGAACCTCAGCACTGAAATAAATAGGACATGCTGGAGGGACAGATTCATAACCCAGAGGCTCCCTTCACTCTGGAATAAAATCCCAGTCCAGGTTAGGCAGAGTCCCTCATTGACTCTATTCAAGAGGAATCTTGATGAGTGGATGGGAGATCGTAGGTTTACCCCGGGTATCACTTCTGTGTCACTGTTAGACAGAGGCACAGTATACTAACCTCGGAAAAGGGCATAGCAAAATAAATTTAAAATGGGTGGCGAAAGCCAAACACATTCTGGCTAGGCTTATAAATGCCCTAGGGCAGATAGCCTAGTATGAACCTATGAAGCTATGAACCTAAATGAAGTTACAGCAGGCTTTGAAGGGGTGATCTTGCTTAGAGGGGATGTTGCCGCCCCTTATTTTGCTGACAGGAGTGGAGTTGAAAATGCAATGGAGTCCAGGATTGAAATCAAGAGGAATTATGATTCAGCAGTTAGAGTGTCCCTTACTTATACACAGGACATTAATATCAGGGAAATATTTACCAAGAATTGGGGAGTCCTCATGGTAGATCCATACTTGAAAGAGATTGTAGGTGATAGACCCCATTTCCAGTTCAGGAATAGGAAGAACCTGCAAAGAATGCTATGTTATAATAGGGCCAGTAACACTGATCCAAGAGGCATGCCCCTTTTGGGTACCACTCCATGTAATAGTTGTAACTACTGTGCTTATTTAAGTAGTGACCCCAACTTTGTGCACCCAGTTACAGGGAGAACTTTCAGGTTCAACTCTACAGCTACCTGTACAACTGAGCATGTAGTATACCTCGCCCGGTGTACAGCTTGCCCTGCATTTTATGTAGGGAAAACGGATAGAAGGCTCCAAGACAGGATTAGGGAACATCTATACCATATCCACATTAAATCTACTAAGAATGCTCTTTCGAAGCATGTTCAGGGAACTGACTCACAACATTCCTTTAGGTTCCGAGTGCTGCAAGTTAACACCACTAGTATTGGGAAGGGGAATACAAGGAATTACACTGAGAGAACAGAAGTCAAGTGGATTATTAGGTTACAGGCGGAGCTGGAGCCTGGTCTGAATGACAAAATCTCTGTTAAACCAGCTCTGAAATGCAGAAAGCTAGTGGTAAAGTTTTAAATGTTTTTCTGATGCTTTTTGTGGATTGCACTTTTTGAATCAACATATTGCTTATTTTATATATGCTTCTATATATACATTTTTTTTGTTGATTGTCCATTATACATGACAAGTGATTTTTTAATAATGTTAGAAGAGAATGATTTTTAGTAGAGGTTTTTGTTATTTGCCTTATTAGTTTTATCAGTACTAGTTTTATAAATAGATTTCTTAAACATGAATTTTTTTATGGTGCACATGTTGATATAGTGGTTAGGTAAGAGGTTGTGTTTTTCAACACCAAGATGTGCTGATACTTTAAGAATAACAATGTAGCAGGATATGATGCAATAATTGTTGTGATTAATGTGTGTATAAATTAGCTCTGTTTTATGAGTGCTTTTTGGCTTGAAGAAACCCACATGGGTGAAAGCGCTTGCCACTATCTGCAATAAACATTTGGATTTTAGTCTTTATGTGGACTTGTTTTTTGACTTCCTGCCTTATTGAAACTCATTTGTTCATGCCTTTTATCTGATGTTGATGTACTTTATCTTATGCTGATACAGCTGAACAGTCCTGGTCTGCTCCTCAGCGTTTTGACTTTGTGCTTAGTGTTTTACTTTTGCTGTAGGAGCATTTGCTTTCTGGTGATCACATTTGTTTGTTGTTCACATTTAAATAAAACTTGATCTTACAACTTCTCTTGAGATACCTGAACACACACAGGCATCTCCTTCTCTAGCTACTTTAAAATATGAAATATAAAATGAAGACTCAGACCTAACCTTACATTTTTAGGACTATGCAAGGTGTATTTTACTAACTATATTTATGTAGGATTTATTCTGTAACAATTGTCTCTGAAATTACTGAAATGGGATTTACTTCTGTAATCACTTAAAATAATGTTTCTGTATCTGGTAAATAAACTTGCAATTTTAATTTTGACCACTAGGTGTTACTAGAACATTAATGGTCTGCATTGAAGTCTCTTAACTTTATGATTTATTTATAACTGGGCAATTCTTTAATGTGTTATAACTAGGAAACTCTTTTTTACACCTCAAACATATGTATCTTGAAGCATAATTACCATATACTGAATTGTCTTGTTTCTGTAAGTCTTTAGGTAGATCTGTTACTAATAATTCTGTCTATTTACCTTTGTAATTTTGATGTGCTGTAATAGAGATCTGCCTTTTAAGTTTGTGTCCTAAATGTCCTGTAAATATCTATGTGCTATAATAGTAAAAGTACATTTACTAAAATATATGCTTTCTGTATTTCAGATGTATACATTTGTATACCCTGTTAGTGTCTTTTTAATTTTATGTCTAATGCATACTGTATTCTGTAAATTAAGAAATTATGTCTGACCTGTTATGCCTTGCGTATATTAAATAAGTATAACTGCTTATTCTATAGATAAGTTATATTAATAAGCCTGTTACATGGAATTCTGTCACTTTACCCTTAAAGCTAATGATTTAATAATGTGAAGTGTGATATAACTGCATGTTGTAAACTGTCTAGTAATGCTGTTAGAACTATATAACTGAGTATGAATGTCATGTTCTGAAATCTGACTAAAATGCATTATACTGAACTCATAAATGAGTATGTCATTTTCTGAAACATGACTGAAATGTACATAAAAGTAATACATATTTATACTGAACATTTAAAATATCTGTGTATAAATGTTATATTCTGGAAACTAACATAACTAATACTGAAGGAATATCTTTTCTGCCAGAGCTACCTGAACACAGCTAAAATATAAACTGAAATCTGGTAAATTTTTTATTCTGGAAACTAAACTTTCACTAGGAATACCTTTTTTCTGTCAGTATCATTTCAACAAATATAAAAGATAAAAGCATAAACTATAAACTGGTACCGTTATATAATTGTTTTAAAACATTAAAACATTTACATACTTGCTTTTATTCTAATTTGCATAAATGCACACCTGTTGTATGCACACTTTAACTTTAAAGAATACCTTTTTATCAGCATTATTTGAATGCAGATAAAAGCATAAGCTGAAAACTAGTAGAGGTATGCAGTTTGTTTGAAAACAAAAAAGGTTTGCATACTTTAACTCTAATCTGCATAAATGCACTTCTGTTTTATACACATTTTATTTCTAAAGAATACTTTTTTGGGTAACTGAAACTCATTTACTGCATGTGTACAAAACTGAAGAAAAAAAAAACAGTTTTTACTTCTGCAATTGGTGGTCTTGTCTTTCTGTAGATACTTGACTTGTGCACCAAAGCTCTGCCAAGTTTAGGCCTTACTATGCATTGCCCCAGTCGATGCTGAGGTATTGGAAAGGCTATCTTAGATTCCCAATATCCTTTTTTGTCCCTTTTACACTTAGCCTTTAAACCACCACCCCTTCCCCATCTACTGTGCAAAACTAGGTGGCTGATGTAATATTTTTCTTGACTGTATTTTAAAAGATGCATTCTGGAAAACCAAACCAGAAATTATTTAAATATTTAAAACTAACAGTGTGTCTTTTTGTAGCAATATTTGCAAAGCACAAAAAAGCGGTATCAAGTCCTTAAAATAACATTTTCAGATTTAACAATTATAAACTGATAGCATTGCTTATTGCTCTGACTTTATTTACATTTTCTGCATGAAAATAAAATACTGGGTCTCCCAAGATGGCTGCACATTGAGTAACACCTTAATTCTAGCTCTCCCAGTGAATAAACAAAAACTTAGCAGAGAAAGACAGTGGACCTAAATATCTGGGCACATTTCAGTAACTGGCTAGTAAGTGCACTACCTGGATGCCAGGAAAAAGAAATAAAATCAGCTATAAAAGGTGACAAAAAAAAAAAACTAATTGGGAAAAGTATTGCAGCTGTTCAGCAAAAAGCAGTGCAAGATCCAGACAAGACGTCCAGTAACCTACAGGCAAGTATAAGGCAACTCAGATATACCTAACTAAAATAATAATAACTGATGGAGTATATCAACTCAAGCAATAAAAGGCTTGAAAAAAATGGAAGAAGCTTTAAACAGATATTCAGATAAGGTGATAAAGCTGCAAAACTCGGAAGTTGAAATGAAGAAAAGGCTAGCTGAATATGAGGCTGCACAAGAAGAGATGTTTCAAAAATAATAGAATTAAAGGATAGAGCATATAGGGAAAACCCAAGATTTTCTTCTGTATCTGAGAAGCTGGAAGGAACAGACAGTATTAAGTTTATGAAAGCACAAATAAACAACTGGACTGGTATTCTACAACAGGAATTGTCAATTGGAAGGGCACATTGTGTGTATGCTCTATACCTGACTATGAGAAAGCAACCTAGACCTTTAATAGTAAAGATGAAATCTTACCAGCAGAAGGAGATGATTCTGACAAAATTATGGCAGAAGGACAAAGTACTAAAAGTGGGAGACAGCAGAGTGTTTGTGGAGAATGACTACTCAAAATTTGTACACTAGGCAGAGTAGGAGTACATTTATTCCATTATTCAGGGAATGTTGAGAAGCAGGCAATGTTTGAATGGAAAATGCTTGACAGAAGGAAAAAAAACATAAGCGTCGACCAGAAGAATCAAGAGTACATTGGAAATGAAGCAGAGACAGGAAATGGGAGATGGAGATGAACAAGAATAAAACCAGTAACTTGGAAATTGACAAATGTGGGATTACAAAGCAATAATTATATTTGTGAAACATGACAGGACAAGAAAATATGGAAATATTGGACCTTTTTGGAGTTTGTTAAACTTGTAGGAAACTCTAAACCATATGTCCTACTTCACGTCATTAATGTTCTGAAAAATACTCAGGAGGGGTGAAGGGGGGAGAAAGTTAACTGTAAGAAAAATAATTTTTCTTAATGGTACCATTTTAATAATGCATGATTTTCTCTGCATGCTATAAAGTAAAGTTTTCTCAGTTACTTTTAAGTGTAATGGGGATAGTAATGTAAATAGGTGCTGCTGTTTTTTTCTTTTTTCTTTCTTTCTCCCTTCTTCTCTCTTTTTCCTTCTTCCATTTTAAGAAATGTAGGCACTGCAATATATATATGTATATATATATATATATATATATATATGTGTGTGTGTGTGTGTGTGCATATATATATATATATATATATATATATATATATAAGAAATTAACCATTGACAATAAAAGCATTCAATAAAATAGTAAATAACACCAACAACTCTTGTAGAACTTTAACATGTCTTATTTATTATCAAGACTTCTTCAGAAAGACATGTTTCATGGCATGTCATGAAACATGTCTTTCTGAAGAAGTCTTGATAATAAATAAGACGAAAGCGCTAAAGTTCTACAAGAGTTGTTGGTGTTATTTACTATTTTATTGAATGCTTTTATTGTCACGAAGTTAATTTCTTAGTTAAAATTTCTTCTCTTCGTTCAAAATTTTTTTGAGTGCGGTTAATTTTAGATATATATATATATATACAAAAGAAAAATCTGGTTAAAAGAGCATGACAAAGAATAGTGTGCTTCTTCTAATTATTCTTGCTTAGTGAAATGACTGGGTTAAGGCACTTAGCTTAATCTAGTAACAAGTTTTAAGAGAAAGCAAGTAAATAAAAAATAATATTGAATATTATGAGGCTTTTTCTAGTAAACAAAAGTATGCTTGGCAGTTTTGTGTTTGGTTCTCATGTCTATATGAGATAGTCTGATAAAGATAAATAGCATGGAGAAAATGTTTTCTGAAAGCATTCAAGTATTTTCCCAGGTGAGAGAGCTATAAAGATAAAACAACAAGAGACAACACCTAGTAGAAGCACAGGCTGTACCGTGCATTAGCATGGAAAGCCTTTCTTTTAGGTTATCTTAGGTCTGTTTGTGTGGCTGTCAGTTTGGAACATTTGTTCCTATTAGGAGGGTAAAACTGCAATATTTGAAGATGTACATAGTTTTGTGTTATTAAGTTAGTAGGTTTTAGGGAGGTATTGGAGGTGTTTTTTTTGTTTGTTTGAGAACTTTCAATAAAAAAAAAACATTTGCAAGATGTGACATAGGCTCAAATGGATATGACAAGAAATAACTGTATAAACTATCAATCTGCCAAACAATAAAGGCACGTAATATTAGACATTTAACAAAAAAGCTGTTATACATAAAAGGTGGGAATAATAACTTTTTAAGAGTATGATGCTCTCTGTAATATCTTTAAACATCAATGGTCTAACAGATAAATAGAAAAAAAGAGAGTAGTGAACTATATTAAAAATGTAGAGAGCAAATACCTATGCTACAGGAGACACACTTGGAAAGAACTGAACATGTGAAATTGATAAAGAAAGGTATTCAGGTTGGTTATTCAGTGGAAAACCAGGGACAAAGGAAAACTGAAGAGTATAAGAAGAGATAATGGTAGATTTGAAATACTAAGGGGTTACTGGCAAGGAAGGAGAATTACACTGAGGTATTTATATTCCACTGAAAACTGCTATAATGGAGCTTAAGAAAATTCTGGAAGAAATAATTAGCTTTCAGCAAGGAATATTACTTATAGGTAGGGAATGGAACAGTGAAGATGTGTCTGGGGGCCCAGAAGTGAAAATCTAACAAATGAGGGTAGATTTCTGAGGAAATTTATAAAAATATTTGGCAAGGAAGATGCGAATTCACTACGACTTCAGGTAGAATTTACATACTATTCCTCAAAATACAAAAACTGAGCTGGGCTAGACAGAATTTACATTTCACAGGAGCATGTGCATTTAATTGAAGGTCTTGATACGTACCGAATAATGCACCAAATAACTATTTCATATTATCAACTCATATTAAATCCAAACAAACCTAAGCTTATGGTCTTTAGTAGTGCTAGTGCAGAAAATATCCCATCCTCTCTCACCATCTATTCCTCCAATGGAACAAAAATTTAACTAGTATAGCAAACTAAACTTCTAGATGTCACAACAGACAACTGTCTAAAATTCGATAAACACATAGCACTAACAATGAAAAAAGACCGTATAAAAATTTGGTGCACTCTACAGGGCAAAACCCTACCTAACTATGCCAGAATTTCAACAGCCAGATCCCACCTCCTACCCACCCTACTTTACTGTTCCCAAATTTTTACCAACCTACATAAATCAGATTTGCATAACCTAGAAACTTGTTACAATAAAATAGCCAAATTTCCCTCAACCTTACCCCATAAAATCACATCACTGCTCTGCTCTTCACCATCTTAATTGGATCGAACTACCCCACTTACTGTCTCTCAACCAGCTAATAATCACTCATAGAGTCATCTACAAACATGACTATTGCCCCACTCTCTCTCTCTCTCTGACCTTGTACATTCATATACAAACCTTAGGTTTCTTAGATCATCTGACAAACTAATGCTTAATACAAATAACTCTCTCAACTATCATGGGGACTCCTTATATTCCTTTTAAATATCCAAAACGTGGAACTCTCTTCCACAGCATATTCTAACTAATCCTGATACTCACAATTTTAAACAACTACTAAAAGAATATTTTGCTAAACAATGGCTATGTTTCGGAACATCTCCAACTCTGTTCTATGAGATTACTGGCTCCTATTCTGCTCAAAACTGTTTTACAAAAAAATACTCTGTAAGTGTTATACCTGAATTTTGATTACTGTATACTGCTTGTCAAGTATATTAGAGGGTCAGCCCAGGTTGGAAGGTTTGGAGACAAAGCCAGAGAGGCAAGATTACATTGGTTTGGACATGTGCTGAGGAGGGATGCAGAGTATATTGGGAAAAAGATGCTAAGGATGAAGCTGCCAGGTAACAGGAAAAGAGGGAGGCCTAATATAAGGTTTATGGATGTGGTGAGTGAGGACATGCAGGTGGTTGGTATGACAGAGCAAGATGCAGAGGACAGGAAGAAATGGAAACAGTTGATCTGCTGTGGCGACCCCTAATGGGAGCAGCTGAAAAAAGAAGTATATTGCTTGTCTTTTGCAATAAAGTATTGCATAGGGTATAGCTTCAACTATGTAAGTCATCCTTAGTTTTTTCATCATGTCTCTGTAAATCATCAAGTAATGTATTTTCATAATGCTTAGGGTGTATCCTTAACTATAAAAGTAATGTATTGTTCTTCAATCGTGTCTCTGGAAATCATTTGTAATGTATTTTTAGGTTCATAGGTTCATACTAGGCTATCTGCCCTAGGGCATTTATAAGCCTAGCCAGAATGTGTTTGGCTTTCGCCACCCATTTTAAATTTATTTTGCTATGCCCTTTTTCGAGGTTAGTATACTGTGCCTCTGTCTAACAGTGACACAGAAGTGATACCCGGGGTAAACCTACGATCTCCCATCCACTCATCAAGATTCCTCTTGAATAGAGTCAATGAGGGACTCTGCCTAACCTGGACTGGAATTTTATTCCAGAGTGAAGGGAGCCTCTGGGTTATGAATCTGTCCCTCCAGCATGTCCTATTTATTTCAGTGCTGAGGTTCAAGTCTCGAGCGTAGCTCGATGGGATTTGGATTTTCTGAGGTGCAGCATGTCCATTAATTCCGGGTTGGACATGGCTTTATACGTCAGGCACAGATTGCCTCTGAACAGGCGGTATGCCACTGTGTAGAGCTGGAGTTTCTTTAACCGGGCAGCATATGGCATCTGTTTGAGCCCTTTTATCCTCTTGGTGAGGTACTTTTGGGGTCTTTCCAGTTGCTGCAGGTGTCTGGTAAGGTACATCCCAAAAGGGGCATTGTACTCAATTATGGGCCTGATGAGGGATGAGTAAAGCACGATGACCTCCCTGATCTAGATGTGAATCCCTTCATGATTAGGTGGGCTATATAAAATGTTTTTCTAACCACTTTGGCCACGTGGTTGTCAAATGAGAGATTGCTATCAACTTGGGTCCCCAGGTCCCTAGTTACTTCTTCTGTACTTAATGGATTACCACCTATGTGGTAATTTGTGAGCACTGTTTTTGCCAAGGGGATGACTATACTCATTTTGGCATTTAGCTTGAGGCCATGGCTCTGGCACCAGTTGTCTGTTTCTATGAGGCCCTTTTGGAGGATGCTTGTGTCGGCTGGAGAGTCGATTATGGCGCCCAGTTTGCAGTCATCTGTGAACTTGGTCAGCCACAGTCCTTCCGTGTTGGCCTGTACCTCCGAGAAATATATACTGAACAAGAGAGGTCCCAGGACTGAGCCTTGTGGGACACCACGTAACTGGTTTGGAGTCTGACATGGCTCCAGCAATTCTAACCATGTGGGTTCTGTCCTTGAGCCAGTTTGCAATCCATCTAGTGACATAGGGGTTTATATTTAAGCTGGTGAGCTTATCTATAATGCCAGTGGGGTATTGTATCGAAGGCTTTTGCGAGGTCCAGGTAGGCTGTATGGACCACCTTCCCCTCGTCAATGGCCTTGGTGACTGTTTCAAAGAAATCAACCAGGTTTAAGAGGCAGGATCTGCCCTTAACAAAGCCGAACTGGGTAGGATCCAGTGTCTGTAGGTCCCCAATATCTTTATTTATGAGGTCCATGATGATCCTTTCCATAGCTTTGCAGACTAAGCTAGTCAGGCTTATGGGGCGATAGTTTCCAGGATCCGTTGAGGCACCACCTTTATGGAGAGGGACCACTGTTGCTGTATGCCACTCTTTGGGCACATATCCTGTAGTAAGGCTGAGATTGAACAGTAGTTTTATGTTTGGGTTTAGCTCTTCTTGGAGTTCATGTAGGACGCAGCCCAGGACACCATCTGGTCCCATTGATGCTGTGTTTTTTGCTTTGGAGAGGGCGACTCTTACCTGAGCATCTGAGATGTTAGGGGGGCAGCACTCTGCTGGGATAGATATTTGCCCTTTTGGTGGGGAGGGAGTTTGCGCTGAACCTGTCAGCTAGGATGTTGGCAATGTCTGTGGGTTCAGTGTATTTTTTGTCATTTTGGACTAATTCTGAGCATATCTGGGAATTACCACCCAGGTTCCTAACATAACTAAAGAAAGCCTTGTGATTATCCTTAGTGTCCTGTGCAATTTTTCTCTCGAAGCTGGCCTTAGACAATTTTATGAGTGCCCGTAGTTTTTTGCTAATACTGATCAGTGATGCCTTCCCTTTTTGGGATTTTGCTCTATCATTTAGTAGCTTCCTCCTTCTATTGTATAGTTTGTTTATGGCTGGGGTTCACCAGATAGGACGTCTGCCTTTGGAGGATTGGGTCTTGGTTTTATTTGGGATCGCATGATCCATGCATTCCTGAAGGTGTTCATGGAATGCGTTTATAAAGGATTCTGCGGTCTGGGCCGTATTTTCCACAGGCCCGGGGGCTTTGAAGGATTCCACCTCGGTTTTGAGGAGTGTGAAATTTGCTTTAGAGAAGTTTTTCACTGTGGTTTTCTGGGCAGGGGGTGGGGTCGGGATGTGAATATCCAGTGAGATTAGTTTATGGTCTGATCTTACCAGTGAGGGATACACTTCTGGTCTGGAGCATAGAGTCCCCATGTTGGTGATGATCAGGTCCAGTATGTTTTCCCCTCTTGTGGGAGTGGTAACAAGTTGTTCCATAGCATTTGAGTTTATAAATTCTAGGAATCTTTGGGCTAGGGTGTTGGAGCTAGATTAATGCTCCCAGTCTATGTTTGGGTAGTTGAAGTCGCCCAATATAATGGTGTTTGGAAAGACCTTCATATTTTCCAGTGTTCTCAGGAAGGCCCAGTGGGGTTCCTGGGTTTGGGAGGGTGGTCTGTAGCAGGCTATAAACTGGAAGGCAGTTTTACCCACTGTTAGTTGCACATGGATAGTCTCTGATGCTTCGTGCTTTGCCACCAACCTGGAGGTGTGGGTATCTTTGATGAATATCGATACTCCCCCTCCTTTTGTGGTTCGAGCCAAGTTTTGGGGCCGAAAAGCATGGTATGAGAAATTTTTTGAGCTTTTATCCCTGGGTCTCTGCTGAAATGGGCTCATGACCCAATCGGACACTACCCATTAAAGAAGTGTAAAACAAATATTTCAGATCATGTGCCAATAATAACTAAAATAAAAATGCAGGATAATGAAATAAAAAGGAGGCACTGGTGCTTTTCCACCTATCTGTTGAAAAGAGAGGAATGTAAGGAATGGGTAGTAGAAATTATTCAGGAGTTATTGGATAAGATAGTCTTCTGGATATATAGATAGGGAGTGGGATAAAATTAAAGTGGAGTTTAAAAATAGGGTGAAAATAAAAGAAAGGGAGATACAGTTAAGAAGTAACATGAATTATTTACAGGGACTGACAAATGTTAAAATATGGCATAATAGAGGGAATCCCACAGAGCAAGAAGAAGAGCAACTGCAGAATGCTAAGCAGAAAATACGGGATTATCTTGATAGTATGCATAAGTTTAGAAAAATTGTTGTTAAGCAACTATTTTTTGATAATAACTCTAAAGCACAAAAACTTTTAGCTCAATGACTCAATCAACAGAAAGTAGAAAGGGTTGTCACCAAGCTTAGAGAGCCTGTAACAAGGAAGATAAGCAGAGATACTGTAGTGGAAAATTTATGAAAACCTGTATAAAGTAGAGAAATATGGAAATCAAGAAAAGGTACAAATGGAAACATTTATAGAAGAATCAAATATGCCCAGGCTAGAGGTAGAGGAAGCTCAGTTATTAACAGGATAGGTGGAGATGAGTTAAAAATGGGGATGTATAACCATCTACAAGAAAGTTTCCAGGAATAGATGGTATTCCTGTGGAGGTTTTAAAGCTAGGATGGAATGAACTGTTAAAGATCTGGAAGGTTTTGTTTAATAGTATTTTAAAAGGAGGAGAAACATCAACATCCTGGAAGAAAGCAGTGGTCACTGTCATATATACAGATGGTAAAGATCCCTTAGATCCAGCTTCATATAGGCCCAATTCAATTCTAAACCATGATTATAAACTGTTTAGGTCTATAATGGCTAAGTCAAAGGTGATGCCAAAATTGATAGATATGGATCAATGCAATTTTGTGGAGGGGTGCAAACATTTGACAACATTAATAAAACAATGATCCAGAGGGAAGCAGAATGCAAGAAAATACCACTGTTGTTGGTGGGTCTGGATGCAGAGAAAGCATTTGACAGAGTAAGCTGGGATATTATAAATAGAGTAATGGATGCATTTGCATTCCCTGATAAAAGTATAAGGTTGATTAGGAAGATATATGAGGGATCAGAAGCGAAAATTAAAGTGGGTGGGTTCCTCTCTGATAAGTTCTGTTTGAGCAGAGGAACAAGGCCGAGGTTTCCTCTTTCCCCTTTATTATTTGCATAATCTTTAGAACTATTGGCAAAGAAAATAAGGGACTTAGAAATTCAAGGATATAATTGGTATGGTAGTCAAGAAAAGCTAGCATTATTTGCAGATGATATTATTTTATACCTCATAAAACCAGAAAAGGACATTTCAGTGCTGTGGAACATTTTGAGAAAGTTTTGAGTCTTTTTGGGATACAAAATGAATAATGATAAACCAAAGGCAATAGCTATGAACTATGTACCCACACATGAATTGGTTCAGCAATACTCAGATTTGCGGGGACATGATAAAATGAAGTACTTAGGAATATGGATTAAAAAGGCTTCTATTTTGGCAGCTAAGGATATGTGAAAAGAGACTAAACAAAAGCTAATACAAAAACTGAGAAACTGGAAGCTCTGTTTTATGGATATGGATAGCAGGATACAAGCAGTCAAAATGTTATTAGTCCCTTTAGTTTTATACACAGGACAGGCATATTTTTATCAACCAGAAGAGAAGTTGTAGATAACAATTAATAAAGAGTTGAAGTATTTTATCTGGGAGGGGAAGATGGCAAGAGTCAAGTCAGATAAGCTGATCCTTCCAACAGAAAAAGATGGTTTGGTATTATGTGATTAGAATGGGTATATTAAAACTGCACATTTAAGGCTCCTATACGTAGCACAAGCAGAAAGCTAGAATTCAAAGTGAAAATGAATAATGATGAAATGGGAGAAAGCTCAAGAAATAAGGAGAGATTGTGATTTTTAGATGCAGATCCTGAAGGAGAATAACAATAACCATACATAATATTATATTCATAAAGTTGCATTCAACACGGGAATGGAGAAAGAAGATTCTGCTGATAGGGATGACTGCAATTAAAAATACAGACAATAGGCAAAAGAGGGCTGGAATTTATTGGAGAAAATTGGCAAAGGAACCAATGTATTGTGAGTAAATAAAGAAAGAAAGATGACAGAATGAGAAGACTTCAAAATTTATTTAGACTGCAGGTTACAGACTGCCTTCCCTATCTAGGATTGATATCTCGGGGTAGGCAAAGAGAAAGAAATAGGGGGGTTCTAAATGAAAGACCAGCACTGGTAGAGTTTTTAGCAGAATCTACTACAGAAGCTGCTGTTTAAAAAGGAATAATTAGTAGAGCATATAAAATATTGCATGATAACTATAAGAATCAATCAGAGGAGGTTAGAAAGGATTGGGAAGAGAGACTGGATAAGCAATTCACAAAGAAACAATGGGGGATATATGTATGTCTCCCAAATATGCATCAAAATCTAGAAGAGTTAGGATTTTTGCTTTGAAATGTTTACATAGATATTTTTATACCCCAAGTAGACTCCAGACAATTTTTCCTCAGGTAGACAGCAAATGTTGGAGGTGTGATGGGGATGAAAGAGGTAATTGGGAACATATTTTCTGGGGGTGTAATGAGTTTGCAGACTTTAAAGATTCCCTCCAGACTATTCTGTCAGAGATACTGTGTGAGCAAACTGATGTAACTAAGGAAATAAGCTATGTTACATAATCAGAATTGCCTAGACATAGTAAGGCCTTGCTTAGTCTAATTATAGTGGCTGCCAAAAAAGCAGTTTGTCTAAACCAATTGTACTAGAAGTAGTGAATATAGTAACAGAAATAAGACAAATGGAATTGTACAGGGTAGGAGCAAATTGCATAGAAAAATGGGAATTGTGGAAATAATACATAGTGGGGATGAATGAGGTTTAAAAGAAGGCAGGATTTGAATGAGCTATATAATGTTTGACTGACAGTGATTGGGTAAATTATAAGTGATGTATAATGTTTGCAGCTAGAATGATGTCAATATAGTTTGTGATGTAAAATGCTTGCAACTAAGATTATGTCAATATGGTTTGTTTTCATTTATGTAAATGTATGATTGCCTATGTCATAACTGATAATTTAATAAAGATGTTCTTGTTTAAAAGGAAAAAAAGGAGAAAAAGAAAAGAAGGAAAACACAGGGGCACCTATTTACTTTAGTATCGCCATTAAACTAGAAAATAACTAAGAAAATTTTAGAGCATGCAGATATGCACTATAAAAATATTACTATTAGGGACAACATTTTGTTTTACTTACAGTTAACACTTGCCTTCCTCTTCCCCTGTCATACGTGCTCCTCCAAACATAAATGATATGAAGTAGGGCATATGCTTTAGAGTCCCATACAGTTGTAACAAAGTAAAAAAAGTCCAATATTTACAGGTTTTCTTGTTCTATGTTTCACAAATATAATTAATGCTTTATAATCACACATTTATTTGTCAATTTCCAAGTTGTTGATTTTATTCCTATTTATATATCAAATTCATGCTCTGCTTCCATTCTAAAGTACTCTCAGTTCTTCTAGTCAACTCTTGTGCTTTTCACTATTTCTCAAGCATTTTCTGTTGAAACACTGGAAAAGGTTTCACTGGCACAGTCTCTCTACGGTGTTTGTTACCAGAAGAACAAGAAGCAGAATCTTCTTCTGTTTCACAGCTCACTTTTTTGTTGGACCACCTTTTATGGTTCCTCCTTAGCATGTTCTGCATCAAAAAAGGATTTTATCCCTCCAGGAATTAATTTTCTGAAAATAGCTGGATACAGTAGTTTGAATCTCATGCCTACTTCTCGACAATCTCTGATTAGTGGAATATATTTTCTCTTCTTCTACCTGGTTTACAGTGAGTAACAATTTTCCACAAACACTCTAGTGTCTCCCACATTTAGTGCTTTGTCCTGCCACAGTTTTGTCAGACTCAACTCCTTCTGCTGGTAGGATTGCATCTTTACTGTTAAAGCTCTAGATTGCTTTCTCATAGCCAAGTTTAGAGCACAAACACGATGTGTTTGACAGAGTAAGCTGGGATATTAATAAATAGAGTAATGGATGCATTTGCATTCCCTGATAAAATTATAAGGTTGATTAGGAAGATATATGAGGGATCAGAAGCAAAAATTAAAGTTGGTGGGTTCCTCTCTGATAAGTTCTTTTTGAGCAGAGGAACAAGGCCGAGGTTTCTACTTTCCCCTTTATTATTTGCATCATCTTTAGAACTATTGGCAAAGAAAATAAGGGACTTAGAAATTCAAGGATATAATTGGTATGGTAGTCAAGAAAAGCTGGCATTATTTGCAGATGATATTATTTTATACCTCATAAATCCAGAAAAGGACATTTCAGTGCTGTGGAACATTTTGAGAAAGTTTTGAGTCTTTTTGGGATACAA
The DNA here is from genome assembly GCF_019279795.1 of Protopterus annectens. NCBI lineage: Eukaryota > Metazoa > Chordata > Ceratodontiformes > Protopteridae > Protopterus > Protopterus annectens. Next base: position 804,832,427 of record NC_056750.1, on the reverse strand, counting down.
AATGAATGATGATAAACCAAAGGCAATAGCTATGAATTATGTACCCACACATGAATTAGTTAAGCAATACTCATATTTGTGGGGACATGATAAAATGAAGTACTTAGGAATATGGATTAAAAAGGCTTCTATTTTGGCAGCTGAGGATATGTGAAAAGAGACTAAACAAAAGCTAATACAAAAACTGAGAAACTGGAAGCTCTGTTTTATGGATATGGATAGCAGGGTACAAGCAGTCAAAATGTTTTTAGTCCCTTTAGTTTTATACACAGGGCAGGCATATTTTTATTAACTAGAAGAGAAGTTGTAAATAACAATTAATAAAGAGTTGAAGTATTTTTATCTGGGAGGGGAAGATAGCAAGAGTCAAGTCAGATAAGCTGATCCTTCCAATAGAAAAAGATGGTTTGGAATTATGTGATTAGAATGGGTATATTAAAGCTACACAGTTAAGGCTCCTATACATAGCACAAGCAGAAAGCTAGAATTCAAAGTGAAAAGGGATAATGATGAAATGGGGGAAAACTCAAGAAACAAGGAGAGATTGTGATTTTAGATGCAGATCCTGAAGGAGAATAATAATAACCATACATAATATTATATTCATAAAGTTGCAGCCAACACGGGAATGGAGAAAGAAGATTCTGCTGATAGGGATGACTGCAATTAGGAATACAGACAATAGGCAAAAGAGGGCTGGAATTTATTGGAGAAAACTGGCAAAGGAATGAATGTATTGTGAGTAAATAACTAAAGAAAGAAAGATGATAGAATGAGAAGACTTCAAAGTGTATTTAGACTGCAGGTTACAGACTGCCTTCCCTATCAAGGATTGATATTTGAGCATAGGCAAAGGGAAAAAAATAGGGGGGGGGGTCCTAAATGAAAGACCAGCACTGGTAGAGTTTTTAGTAGAATCTAGAACAGAAGCTGCTGTTTAAAAAGAAATAATTAGTAGAGCATATAAAATATTGCATGATAACTATAAGAATCAATCAGAGGAGGTTAGAAAGGATTGGGAAGAGAGATTGGATAAGCAATTCACAAAGAAACAATGGGGGATATATGTATGTCTCCCAAATATGCATCAAAATCTAGAAGATGTAGGATTTTTGCTTTGAAATGTTTACATAGATATTTTTATACCCCAAGTAGACTCCAGACAATTTTTCCTCAGGTAGACAGCAAATGTTGCAGGTGTGATGGGGATGAAAGAGGTAATTGGGGACATATTTTCTGGGGGTGTAATGAGTTTGCAGACTTTAAAGATTCCCTCCAGACTACTCTGTCAGAGATACTGTGTGAGCAAACTGATGTAACTAAGGAAATAAGCTATGTTACATAATCAGAATTGCCTAGACATAGTAAGGCCATGCTGAGTCTATTTATGGTGGCTGCCAAAAAAGCAGTTTGTCTAAACCAATTGTACTAGAAGTAGTAATAGTTATAGTAACAGAAATAAAACAAATGGAATTGTAAAGGGTAGGAGCAAATTGCATAGAAAAAATGGGAATTGTGGAAATAATACATAGTGGGGATGAATGAGGTTTAAAAGAAGGCAGGATTTGAATGAACTATATAATGTTTGACTGACAGTGATTGGGTAAATTATAAGTGATGTATAATGTTTGCAGCTAAAATGATGTCAATATAGTTTGTGATGTAAAATGCTTGCAACTAAGATTATGTCAATATGGTTTGTTTTCATTTATGTAAATGTATGATTGTCTATGTCATAATTAATAATTTAATAACGATGTTTTTGTTTAAAAGGAAAAAAGGAGAAAGAGAAAAGAAGGAAAACACAGGGGCACCTATTTACTTTAGTATCCCCATTAAACTAGAAAATAACTAAGAAAAATTTAGAGCATGCAGATATGCACTATACAAATATTACTATTAGGAACAAAATTTTGTTTTACTTACAGCTAACTCTTTCCTTCCTCTTCCCCTGTCATAAGTGCTCCTCCAAACATAAATGGTATGAAGTAGGGCATATGCTTTAGAGTCCCATACCGTTGTAACAAAGTCAAAAAAAGTCCAATATTTCCAGGTTTTCTTGTTCTGCTATGTTTCACAAATATAATTAATGCTTTATAATCACACATTTATTTGTCAATTTCCAAGTTGCTGATTTTATTCCTGTTTATCTATCAAATTCATGTTCTGCTTCCATTCTAATGTACTCTCAGTTCTTCTAGTCAACTCTTGTGCTTTTCTCTATTTCTCAAGCATTTTCTGTTGAAACACTGGAAAAGGTTTCACTGACACAGTCTCTCTCTAGTGTTTGTTACCAGAAGAACAAGAAGCAGAATCTTCTTCTGTTTCACAGCTCACTTTTTTGTTGGACCACCTTTTATGGTTCCTCCTTAGCATGTTCTGCATCAAAAAAGGATTTTATCCCTCCAGGAATTAATTTTCTGAAAATAGCTGGATACAGTAGTTTAAATCTCATGCCTACTTCTCAACAATCTCTGATTAGTGGAATACATTTTCTCTTCTTCTACCTGGTTTACAGTGAGTAACAATTTTCCACAAACACTCTAGTGTCTCCCACATTTAGTGCTTTGTCCTGCCACAGTTTTGTCAGACTCAACTCCTTCTGCTGGTAGGATTGCATCTTTACTATTAAAGCTCTAGATTGCTTTCTCATAGCCAAGTTTAGAGCACAAACACGATGTGTTTGACAGAGTAAGTTGGGATATTATAAATAGAGTAATGGATGCATTTGGATTCCCTGATAAAATTATAAGGTTGATTAGGAAGATATATGAGGGATCAGAAGCAAAAATTAAAGTTGGTGGGTTCCTCTCTGATAAGTTCTGTTTGAGCAGAGGAACAAGGCCGAGGTTTCTACTTTCCCCTTTATTATTTGCATCATCTTTAGAACTATTGGCAAAGAAAATAAGGGACTTAGAAATTCAAGGATATAATTGGTATGGTAGTCAAGAAAAGCTGGCATTATTTGCAGATGATATTATTTTATACCTCATAAAACCAGAAAAGGACATTTCAGTGCTGTGGAACATTTTGAGAAAGTTTTGAGTCTTTTTGGGATACAAAATGAATGATGATAAACCAAAGGCAATAGCTATGAACTATGTACCCACACATGAATTGGTTAATCAATACTCATATTTGTGGGGACATGATAAAATGAAGTACTTAGGAATATGGATTAAAAAGGCTTCTATTTTGGCAGCTGAGGATATGTGAAAAGAGACTAAACAAAAGCTAATACAAAAACTGAGAAACTGGAAGCTCTGTTTTATGGATATGGATAGCAGGGTACAAGCAGTCAAAATGTTTTTAGTCCCTTTAGTTTTATACACAGGACAGGCATATTTTTATTAACCAGAAGAGAAGTTGTAAATAACAATTAATAAAGAGTTGAAGTATTTTATCTGGGAGGGGAAGATGGCAAGAGTCAAGTCAGATAAGCTGATCCTTCCAATAGAAAAAGATGGTTTGGAATTATGTGATTAGAATAGGTATATTAAAGCTACACAGTTAAGGCTCCTATACATAGCACAAGCAGAAAGCTAGAATTCAAAGTGAAAAGGGATAATGATGAAATGGGGGAAAGCTAAAGAAACGAGGAGAGACTGTGATTTTAGATGCAGATCCTGAAGGAGAATAATAATAACCATACATAATATTATATTCATAAAGTTGCAGCCAACACGGGAATGGAGAAAGAAGATTCTGCTGATAGGGATGACTGCAATTAGGAATACAGACAATAGGCAAAAGAGGGCTGGAATTTATTGGAGAAAACTGGCAAAGGAACGAATGTATTGTGAGTAAATAACTAAAGAAAGAAAGATGATAGAATGAGAAGACTTCAAAATGTATTTAGACTGCAGGTTGCAGACTGCCTTCCCTATCAAGGATTGATATCTGAGCATAGGCAAAGGGAAAGAAATAGGGGGGGTCCTAAATGAAAGACCAGCACTGGTAGAGTTTTTAGTAGAATCTAGAACAGAAGCTGCTGTTTAAAAAGGAATAATTAGTAGAGCATATAAAATATTGCATGATAACTATAAGAATCAATCAGAGGAGGTTAGAAAGGATTGGGAAGAGAGATTGGATAAGCAATTCACAAAGAAACAATGGGGGATATATGTATGTCTCCCAAATATGCATCAAAATCTAGAAGATGTAGGATTTTTTCTTTGAAATGTTAACATAGATATTTTCATACCCCAAGTAGACTCCAGACAATTTTTCCTCAGGTAGACAGCAAATGTTGCAGGTGTGATGGGGATGAAAGATGTAATTGGGGACATATTTTCTGGGGGTGTAATGAGTTTGTAGACTTTAAAGATTCCCTCCAGACTACTCTGTCAGAGATACTGTGTGAGCAAACTGATGTAACTAAGGAAATAAGCTATGTTACATAATCAGAATTGCCTAGACATAGTAAGGCCATGCTGAGTCTAATTATGGTGGCTGCCAAAAAAGCAGTTTGTCTAAACCAATTGTACTAGAAGTAGTAATAGTAATAGTAACAGAAATAAAACAAGTGGAATTGTAAAGGATAGGAGCAAATTGCATAGAGAAATGGGAATTGTGGAAATAATACATAGTGGGGATGAATGAGGTTTAAAAGAAGGCAGGATTTGAATGAACTATATAATGTTTGACTGACAGTGATTGGGTAAATTATAAGTGATGTATAATGTTTGCAGCTAAAATGATGTTAATATAGTTTGTGATTTAAAATGCTTGCAACTAAGATTATGTCAATATGGTTTGTTTTCATTTATGTAAATGTATGATTGTCTATGTCATAATTGATAATTTAATAACAATGTTCTTGTTTAAAAGGAAAAAAGGAGAAAGAGAAGAGAAGGAAAACACAGGGGCACCTATTTACTTTAGTATCCCCATTAAACTAGAAAATAACTAAGAAAAATTTAGAGCATGCAGATATGCACTATACAAATATTACTATTAGGAACAAAATTTTGTTTTACTTACAGCTAACTCTTTCCTTCCTCTTCCCCTGTCATACGTGCTCCTCCAAACATAAATGGTATGAAGTAGGGCATATGCTTTAGAGTCCCATACCGTTGTAACAAAGTCAAAGAAGTCCAATATTTCCAGGTTTTCTTGTTCTGCTATGTTTCACAAATATAATTAATGCTTTATAATCACACATTTATTTGTCAATTTCCAAGTTGCTGATTTTATTCCTGTTTATCTATCAAATTCATGCTCTGCTTCCATTCTAATGCACTCTCAGTTCTTCTAGTCAACTCTTGTGCTTTTCTCTATTTCTCAAGCATTTTTTGTTGAAACACTGGAAAAGGTTTCACTGGCACAGTCTCTCTCTATGGTGTTTATTACCTGAAGAACAAGAAGCATAATTTTTTTTCTGTTTCACAGCTCACTTTTTGTTGGACCACCTTTTATGGTTCCTCCTTAGCATGTTCTGCATCAAAAATGATTTTATCCCTCCATAAATGAATTTTCTGAAAATAGCTGGATACAGTAGTTTGAATCTCATGCCTACTTCTCGACAATCTCTGATTAGTGGAATAAAATTTCTTTTCTTCTACCTGGTGTACAGTGAGTAACAATTTTCCACAAACACTCTAGTGTCTCCCACATTTAGTGCTTTGTCCTGCCACAGTTTTGTCAGACTCAACTCCTTCTGCTGGTAGGATTGCATCTTTACTATTAAAGCTCTAGATTGCTTTCTCATAGCCAAGTTTAGAGCACAAACACAATGTGCCCTTTCAATTAACAACTGCTGCTGTGGAATATCAGTCCAGCTGCTTATTTGTGCTTTTGTAAAATTAATCCACTCTGCTCCTTCCAGATTCTCTGGTACAGCAGAAAATCTCAGGTTTTCCATGTGTGCTCTGTCCTCTAATTATATCATTTATTTTAATATCAATTCTTGAGCCGTCTCATATTCCTCTAGCCTTTTTTCATTTCGACTCCGATATTTGCAATTTTATCACCTCATTTGAATACCTGTTTAAAGTTTTTTTCTATTTTATCAAACCTTTTTGTTATTTGAGTTGCTATAGCCAATCAGTGTTTTGTTTATTTTAATCAGCTCTGAATACATTTGACTTATTTTTTTCCTCTAGGTTACTGGAAGTCATACCTTGTATTAAAGTTGGAACTTCCACTACTTTTTGCTGATCAGCTGCAGAATTCTTCCCAGTCAGTGTTTTTTTCCTGGCCTTTTTTGGTTGATTTCTTTTCAGGTTCTCTGAATTTGTTTTTTGCTGGCATCCAAGCAGTGTACTTACTAGCCAGTTACTGAAATTTATCCAAAAAATGAGTTAACTGTCTCTCTCTTCTGAGTTTCTGTTTCCACACTGGGTAGCTGAAATTAAGCTGTTGCTCAATGTGTAGCCATCATGGAAGCCCAGAATGCAATTAACTTTTAATGATACACTGGCAAGCAGATCAGTGAAAAAAATGATGTTTGAAACTATGGAAAGTGAATAAGTTATACACGTAGTTGCTTTCCCAGCAGTCTTAATACTTTAATGCAGTAAATATAACAGTGCTCAGCTTAGTTTTTGTTTAAGGATAGCCAGTACACTTTTTATGAAAGCTAATAGATAATATCTGACAAAACAGAGGACAAACATTTTGAGGTATTAATTAGATGCTTCCAGTTCCCAGGGTATAGGTTTGATTTCTTCCATCTTCATTTGTCTACTGCAGTATGTAAGTTGTTTTTCATATCTGGGAGGGCAACAGAGATTGTATAAGGACAGACAGCTATTGGTGTAAATAGGAAAAGAGGCTATAATATGCTTTAGAATGATTAGCCTTGACTTTAGAATAGGTAATGCCTGTGAGTGCAGCCATTGATTTGGATCAACTGCTTCTATTTGGAGGGGATACATTTCCTTTTAAGAAAGTGTACCTAGTTTTGAGCATTTGCTGTGAGATAATTGTTTCAAAAATACATGCATTTATTTGTTTCTTGAGTATTTTTATTGAAGCAAAACATGTAGGCAAATGTGATAAGGGTTCAGATAGAAATGAGAAAAAGCAACAATATATAAGATCAGCTTGCCAGAATTAGTGTCTGCATGCAAGCTGCAAGTTGCAAATATATATTGAAAAGAACTGGCATGCTGTAACAGCTTTTATCAGAATGGCTGCTCTGTCAATATCATCACAATGTAAATAGTCTTATGAGTATAGACAAAAACCAAAGATAATTTAATTACATTAAGAAGTGTGGGGTGCATGAATGACGACACTGGCATGTATTTATATTCCACTTAAAACTACATTATGGAGCTTAAGAGAATGTTCTGAAAAAATAAGCTTTCAGCAGAGGATATTATTTATGGGTGTGGACTGGAGCTTGATATGCAATAGAAATTATGTATTTGGAGCAACTAGAAGAAAAGTGTAACAAAAAAAGGGGAGATGTCTGAAGAAGTATATGAGAACATGTAGTATGAATAATGTTGATTCAGTGGCAAGAACTCAGACAGAGTTTACATATGAGGTCTAGTGTGTTTATGCTTAAAGCCAAGCCATCCAAAGCTAAAAACAAAAAATTAAGTTTAATTTGAGCTTTATCTGCACTTTTTGAACTGCATTTTACTGTTTTACTGCATTAATTTGTGCCTCTGTGACTGTTTTTTTCCCATTTGTGCCTGCTTCATTTTCTGCACTTGTTTTGCACTGAGATATTGCTTAGATAGCATAGACTAGATCCAGATTTGCTGAATCTAACTTATTTTTCATACAAAAGAACTCATATCCAGCTATCTTACATTAAGAAGGGCTCCCCTGCACCCTTGTGGCAGAAGAGTGTGGATATAGCCTTGTCTGAACTGGAGATTGCTGGAAGAATGATCATTGTGTGATTTCCTATTTACAGACTAGTTTAAAACTGTTTAATTTCACCTGTATATAAGCCTTGCATTTGGGAGTAGCTGCACCCTGTACAACAGTGGTTAGTGGTGCCCTGTATAGATGTAAATTCCTAGAAACACTTTTTTCCCTAGACACAAGTTAGTGAACCCCCACCCAGGCTTTCCTGATGCTCTGTGGGCAAGTCAGTTGTGAACACCTGCACTGCAGGCAAGTCAGCTGAATACTGAGCCGTGTCACTACAGTTTTCATCCCTAATCATATATAGAATAAGTCCCTTTGTTAATCCCAGAGCAAAATCAGATGTTAACATATTACAGAAGGGGCTGACACAGACAAATGATTGGTGCCAAGTGACGAACTAAAACTAAATGCAAAAAATGCCTCATTATCCCCTTTGGCAAAGAAGTAGCCCCTGCTAGTTATGATATAGATAGCACCCCTCCAGAAATAAGCACCAACTAAATCCACCAAAAAGGCATGACAAGAAAGTTCACTACGTTTTGCTGATCAGCTGCAGAATTCTTCCCAGATAATCCAAGCCTTCTTCAAAACAATTCAAACAGTTGAGAAGATTTGATAGATGAATTTTTATATACAATATATTTTTATTAAATGTTTTAGATACTGCATGGCTCTTTAAATGAATTACTTATGTTTGGGTATTTAAAGGGTGCTCATATGACTGCTTGAATTGTTCTGAGGAAGGCTTGGATTATCCTTGCCGAAAGTGCTCAACTACAAACAATACAGTTTTGGTTTAGTGAACTTTCTTGTCATGCCTTTTTGACAGATAGCATCCCTCTAAGCTCAAACCCAGTAGTGTGAGATTTGGGAACACAGGTTGATAGCAATCTAAATTTTGATTGCCATGTGTCCGTAGTAGTAAGGAAAGCCTTCTGCATTGCACATCTCATAAATAAGAGCATTGTGTCCAAGACTAAGGAGGTTATAACTCCACTGTACTCGACCCTTTGGTATGTACCTCACCAGACACCCGCAGCAAATAGAGAGAATAAGAGGTTTGTAATCTAGAGAATCCAGGGGTTCCAAAACATGACTTACATGAAAAGATGGAAAGCTCTGTCACTGTACTATGTATCATAAAAACTGCTGAAAGGCAAGCTGTGCCTGGCCTACAGAGCAGTTTCTGACCCTACCCTAATGGAACTACTGCACATCTGCAAATCAAGATGGACATCAGTCACTCCTTCCAGGGATCTCAACCTAGACTGTGACATTAAATAAACACTTTGGAGAGAGACAGATATATTTTCCAGAGATTGACACTCCTCTGGAATAAGCTCCCACTTCCCATGAAGCAGAGCTCCTCGATGATGCTATTTAAGCACAACCTTGACAACTGGATGGGTGACCATAAATTCACCCTGGGGGTGGCATCTATGTCCCTCATGGACAGGGGCAGCCAATGCTGATCATAGAATTGCTCTGCTGACAACAACCACCTAACTATGGGCAA